>NC_057778.1:11955722-12067128 GCF_014825855.1 Bombus pyrosoma | reverse complement strand
CTCGCCTCGCCTCGCCTCGCCTCGACCGCGCCATGCCTGCGCCTCGCCGGTGCGGGCGTCGTCGCCCGTTCAACCAGCTCGAAACGCCGATAGAGGGACAAGGAGCTAGCCAGAGGAAACACGGGGGAAAGAGAGATTTCGATGGCCATGGAACCGGGCGTGCTGGTCGGAAGGGAGCGGCAGCTCTAATCCCCGATGGTCCCGTCTTCGAGAATAGTTGGTAATCCCGGTGGATAGTTGGAGATCACCGAGTTACACCGGACACACTCTCCGTAGGAGCGGAGCTTTTATTGGCAGACGCCGCTAAGGTGGATGTCTGAAGAGAATTTCGACTCGAGGAACTCGCTAGTTGCGCTCGTCGAAGGAGTAGAACGAGCAGGGACCAATAGGACTGTGGATGTTGCAGGCCGATCGAGCTGGAAAGCGCTTAAACGTTCCAAGTCCACGGCCTGAATTCACCCCGGCCAAAGACTTATACGAGTATACTTAATGCGCGGGCTTCTAAAGGGTTCAGAGAAGAGAGATGTCTCCTCGATACAGTGGCTCGAGAAACTGTAAGGTTCTATCGAATCTTGTAAATGGTTAAGATCCCTCGAGGATCTGCTATTAAACCCGGTATATGTTTGCAAAGGTTCGACCGACCGCTCGACCTTTCGTTTTCGGGGATATCGAGTGGAACGCTCGATACCACGCGCCTTACTTAAGTTTACTTAAGCGTCATTACGACAAGTTTCTCGCCGGTCTGTTCATTGCCGCGTCATTTCTTTTGTTTGGAAGACTATTCGGTTCGCTGGAGCGGATTTTCCTGTCACCTGAAATGCAATACGCTTTGATTGTTCACGTCGCGACATACCATCCACAATATTTACATGTAATAACACCTTTGTTTCTTTCACGATGCTTCTACTTATCCGTTTTATCCACCGCGACAACTTTCTCATACTTGAGATTCGTCGTCGCCGGTAACTTACTTTCTATTTTATATATGTATATATATCTTATAACTTACCGCGTGATATTCTTAATCATTTTTCAAGAGAACTCGTCAGTCTCGTGTCCGCTGTACGTAACCGAAAAATGCTCTATAGAGAGCATCGCCGGTCGGATCGATACTCGAGAGTTCGCGACTCAGGGGATCGCTTTGACTGATAAAGCACTTACGAATTACGTACCAGATTGCCCTGACGTTTATCCGTATCGTTCTTATAACAGAAAAGGAAAATATCGTGTTTGTGATAAAGCGTGCGGTCGGATCTATCCCGCAGCATCCTCAACTACCCCCAGGAACAGAAACTAGTCCGCACGTGTTGAGGATCAGCAAGATAATTCTGTCCCAGTAGGACGAGCATAATCCTGTTACCGTTACTCTATGATCCAACAATAACCTAAACAATGCCTTTCGTCCCCGTAAACTACCATAAAGCATCAACAAATATAAAAGATCGTCGACGATCGAACGAAATTGGGCAAACCGCTTTCAGCCTTCCGCTACGAATATCAAATAACTAATATATTCGTAACGACGAGATTTCTCTTGTTTTCTTTAACGTTTTAATTTCAATTCTTTCCTTTCCTTCTCTTTCCCCCCCCCCCTCTTTTTCTCTATAATGTAATACAATATAGGATTTCAAGTTACAATTAGTTTTAAATCACAATTAAAAATTACAGAAATGTTTATACGAGAATCGTATAAGGACGCGAAATAATAGAAACATTAATATAATTAAAACATTTCGCGATAATATTACGTAATTTGTTAGCGTCGATCCCTCTATGAAGTAGATGCACGTGTCGATGTGGACGCATCGTGCGGTGTCGACCCATTTCCAAGCGTATGGTGTCGTCGTAACGCCGATAGACGGAACCATAAATGCGTCATCGCATCAGGATTTCGATAGCGACTTTCAGTAACGATACTCTCGAGGACATGCGCGATTATTGCTAAGTGAATGTTATGTGGATTAGAAACGAAATTAAACGAGGATATTTTTTTTTTTTTTTTTTTTTTTTTTTTTAGAAGGATCTGATTATCGGAGCACTCTATTGGTCGAGAATCTCGGCCATTTCGAAAACGACAAATATCGATTATCATCCGACAAGTTGAAGAGTCTAGCTGTCGAAGGTATAACTAATTCATAGACGATGGAAACGCAGTAGTCTGTAAGTCTCGTCTCTCGGTGAAAGAAACGAGACGAAATTTCCATAAAGGTTTCGCCTCCGATACGGTCGTACCTCTGTAACTGCATATGCCATGAACACGCCATAAAGCGTAGACGTTCCGATGTGCGAAACCACGCACCCCATCTTCCCCGACTAAATTCGTGTGGACATTTACGAGGATGCGCCTGCAAGATCTTATCAGCCATGAAAAATTCAACGTTTCATCTGTCCTACGGGCAGGACTGCTTCGCCGATCTGCATTCATTTATTTATATCGACCACTTAACAGACCCTCGAATAAATTTGACGGACGCTTTAAAATCTCGAAAGTTTACGCCGCATTTGGTTAGAATTTCATCGCCGAGCGGAAGCGACCGACCTTTTTTGTCGCTTTCCTTTCTTTACCATCATCTTTATCTACGGACGTTCTATTTGAATCTTTTTGCATATTTTACGAAAGTTTAGAAATCGTTACTCGTTAATCAGCGTTGCTACCGTTACATTTTCGGCTACCATAACGTTATTCGAGTTTAAGTATCTTTTATCGTCGTGGCAATATTATTATTAATATTATTATTATTATTATTATTATTAATATTCGTCCCTGTTGCATATCGGTCGACGTAATATATGGTTGATAGCGAACGGGATTTCTCGATTTTCGAAAATCACCATATAACGAATGAACCATCGATCGATTATCTAACCAAAGCAATCGCGAAACTTTCAAAATCGACAAAAACTTTAAAGATAAATAAATTCATCGTAAATTTCGCCGATGCGTAGATCGTTGGACGCGTGGATTAATCGTTAATCGGCTGCGATAAGAGAACGAAGATTCCTTTGTTCCAGTTGTTTGGAAGCGTTCCGCTTGTAAACAACTCCGCATCCTCGAGATACACTTATAATCGTAAAGCGGATAAAACAGGAGAAAATAAATATCGTTCATAATTCACCGCGGTGAAATTAACAACGACGTCTTTATAGTCGTGGCTTATATAAAAAAGTCGAAACGAGTTTCGCCCTTCCAACGTGTTCCGATCATGAAATAAGGACTTTGAGTTTTTCGATTTCGCGGCCCGATATCGGTCCCGCCTCTCTCTCTCTCTCTCTCTCTCTCTCTGCCTTAGGCTTCACAGCCTTACAACCCCATGGATTCTCATATGCACTTAGTTTTCATTGCTGACCCATCGTATGTAATATAATATGTATCGTAGTCTGTGGGTCCCAGTGGAACACTGCTCGCCCACGTTTCTTCACGGGTTTCTGACCACCTCCTAAACCCCGACTACTTTTTCCTTCTTAAACGAAAACGAGTTTGACCGATCCGGTATTCTCGCCGTTCTGCAATTTCTTCGCTAAACCGTGCAGAATTTTTGCTTTTATCGAAACATAGCGAAACGCGATTGCTTTCGTCGACGGTTCATCGACCGTCGTACCGTTGAAAAGATGCGAAAAGTTTTAGAAAAACATGACAGATTTCTCGTTGCATGTTCATGAAAATGAAAATGTTTGTCAAGACGATAGTTGGAACGACAGCTCGCGTCGTGACAGAAATTCGCGTATCGTAGCAGAACTAAAAGGCCGATAATAAATCGTGCGACAGAATTCGAAGCACTGTACTCTGAGAAAACTCGATTCCAGTTAATCCGCGGATCGTCAAAGTGTCGGTAAATATTTCAAGAGCGCAGCTCCACGCTACCGGCAGGGACGATGGTTGCAAGCAAGGGCTCCTTGTTCGTAGCGATACATCGTGGAGGGTAGCAACGGGCCGCGAGTTCTTTTTCTATTATGCCGTGATTTTTTATTGACGAAGTGGACATTGCGGGTCCGGGGACATCTATTACTTTGTTACTGTTCCTGGTTTTCCCCGGTGTGGATGGCGCGCGGCGATGTACCCGCTGCTGATCCCGACGAGGGTTGGAAAGTTGGAAGGAAGACCGAGTACGGGGGTGGTACGGGGCAGTTTTGTCCCAGGCGTGCAATGCTCGGGGCCATAGATCACGCAATATCAGTTGTCAGGCCGGATCGAATGGCCGAGAGGGTGGACAACTGGACACCGACTACCCCCGAAGTGCGAGTGATGACCCTCGAGGGAGGCCATGCAAAAACTGCTCCTCGCCAGCCTCCTACCCTTCGCGCTTTCACCTTCGCTGTTTATGGCGCGGGACACATAAAAAGGAATATGTGACGAGCACGGATAATTCACGTTTTCTCTCTGCTCTGGGACTTGCTAGCTACCAACCAGCGTCTCTCTTTCTTCCCTTTTTCCCTTCTTCCCTTCTTCCCTTCTTCTTCCTTTCTTTTCTCCATCCGATCCACCACCACCGACCGTGGATATGGTTTCTCCTTGATATACTCGAGGATTTGCCTCCCTGCAGACTGTGAACGCGTAGAATTGCCAGCGCGACGCGACGATTCCACGCTGACTTATTTATGCGATCGCCTATCCAGATCGTATGGAACGATATTACCAAAGGCGGCTCTGTATACGTATACATCTGGGGTGAGTTCATCATCCTGCTTCCATCTTGAGGAGATGCAGCTACGAGAACGTAAATTTGATTTTCCATTCCGAGTACGATGCGAGGTTCGTTGCTGATCACGTGATTTATGCCTGTCTAGATTTCTGGGTAATTCAGACGAGTTTCTCTTATGTCGGATTTCCTTTGATATTTCCAACTCATCGTACACGTGACTGGGTGTCGTCGCGTCTCAGCTGCGACAATTGTCAATCAGAAGATACTCGATTGATGTTATCAAATAGATACGAATAAAATATTTTGCAGCTAATGCAATATCGTCTACGATGTAGAAGAGCAACGTGTCGCGACCAAGGATGGCGAAGATTAACAAGTTTTGTTGTTTACGAATCCATTTAAAGTTACGAAGCTGCGACAAATAAGAGAGAGTGAGAGAGACAAACAGGCAGATAGATAGATAGATAGATAGATAGATAGATAGATAGATAGATAGATAGATAGATAGATAGATAGATAGAGAGAGAGAGAGAGAGAGAGAGAGAGAGAGAGAGAGAGAGGCTGATATATTAGAAAATTTCAAAGGTTCGATCCAAATATATCTAGCAAAGAAAAGAAAAAAAAAAACAAGACAAGAAAGAAAAAGAAAAAAAGAAAGAAAACCAATCAAACTATTGACAAAAGCAATCAAACAAAAGGGAGAAGAGGAATAAAGAAGCTCGGAACGGATAAAATCAAGAAATCGCGCGCGAAAGCATTTAGCGACAGCCATGCGCGATTTGCACGACAGGATGGTCGCGATCCTCCGAAAGTAGCGCAGTCATCGAAACAACGGGAACGGGCTAAGCAGCGCGGAGCTACTCTATAAACGTCGAAACAATCCAGACCGCTTCAACGCGGTCGTAAATCCCTGCCTGTTCGTCGCATCGGTGAGGTCCGCGAGGCCCTTTCGATCTCGCCTTTTTAACCACGTTTCTCTGTGGCTCTGTGACTCGCGAGCATGCATGCATGCATGCATGCATGCACGAGGTCGTGCAGACGTGGAAAGATAGCGTTTGGATCCGCTCTCGATCCGCCTATAGAAGCGTTGCACAAAGCGACAACGGGCTCCAAAATTAGCGCGGAACAATGCACGTGGCCGGATTCAGAGTAGACGAGGAGCTCTTTGCTTCCCTTCTCGTTTCGTTCCATTCCGTTTCATTCCGTTCCATTCTTACGCTCGTTCTCGATTTCGTTCGCCACCTTCCTTTCTTTTTCCTTCCTCCCCTTATGATCGAGAGACGCTCTGGCGGAAATCCTTCTGTCCTCGGTCGCGCACACTCACGCACGCCGTGCTTTCTACGGCTATCTATAGAGTACGGGGCACGCGAATCGCAACACGCGTCGTTAAGCGTCTTCTCGCCTTCTTAATATGTACATTGTCCATTGTACGATCCTCGGCGTCTCCCAATTGCCCCTTACCGACGCACCCTGCTCTTTTAACGTACCTGTTACACGCACAATATACACAGACAAGGCAAGCGTTGGAATTTCTCTTTATCAAAAGTTCGACACGAAATCACAGAAAACCGTCGTTCCACCGTGTTAACCTCGTTTGCCATCACCGCCTAATTGCAAATTAACTTTACCATCGCCCAGTTACAATTGATCGCAATCGATTTTACCCATTACTCTATCGTCGATCACCATTGGTCAAAGATCGAGTGCTGATTTCAACAAAGTAAACAGGTAGGTGATACCTTGGAATTTGTTCATTTCGAACACAATTTGCATCGTTAGCAGTTACCACGCTTTAAGGAAATACTTTCTTCGTGCACTTTTCATGATAATTCTTAAGGAAACTCTGCCGTTAGAACGATCCATGCGATAAAACGCCTACGATGAACGACGTAGAGAAGCAAGTTTCGCGATCGTGTTAAGGTGAACGCGCCTCGCACACGACTCTATCGTCGGCCCTTTTTTATCTTTCCTGATGTTTCACCACCTCTGGCCAACTGCATTTCGTACGGATGCACGCCGTTTTCACAGTCGACCGCTTTTCCCCATCCGTGACGCTGTCGAGGACGTTGTCGCATTTTACTGCTCTTTCCCTTTCTACCTTTTTCCTCTTCCTATTTTCTTCCCAGAAAGAACGACGTCCTTGCCGAACTGTTTCTTGTACACTGTTTGCGCAACGTTGTCGCGGACACGCAACGCGCTACACCATACGTTAATTAACAGTTTTATCAGCTGTATACTCGATATTTACAAGTATCGTCGTGCTTACTTTTAACGATAACCGTTTTTATATAGAAAATATTTCATCTCAAATAGCGGCGATCACGTGCCCAGTATGTACATATCGTACAAACGGTACGTATCGCAAGAAATATAAAAGAACGATAAAACATTATACGACGTATGTTTGACACGAATGGAAGACACGAATTCGTGAAACAAACATTTTCAATGTCGATTTATTTAATAATATATCAGGAATGAACATTTTTCCATTTCCTTCCCGACTTGATCTCAGCCTTTATATATAAAATATATATATATATATATTTATATATATATATATATTTATATATATATATATAATATATATATTTTATATATAATAATATATATATATATAAGCCACGAATCGGCTGCAAATTAGAATTTCCACTGACTTTAACCGTCCGGTATCGTAAGACGGCAACTAATTGCCGTGAACGTATCGCAGCATGCGCTCGTGACAGATACAATAATCGTTGCAGGGGAGCAAACGGTGCGGATCACGGGGATCGGCAAGGAGGCCGATGAATTGAAAGTTTTTGCATTCGATCCGACTCACCGAGCGCCTCGTTCCTCCGAGAATTACGATAGGAGCGAGGCAGGGACCAGTTTAGAGCTTAATTTGCCGGAAAATTATTGACGGAAGTCTGAACAGGCACAAATCATAACGCTCGGTGAATCCGTGCGCCCTTTTCCTACTCTTTCCCCTGTTGTTTCCCCTCTCCGACGTTCCTCGTCCAAGCAGCCAGTTCTCGAGCGACGTTCGATCTCTCTACATCATCCAAATGACTCGTGGCCGTCGACGAGGACGACGATCAGACGTCGTAGTTCCCTGCATGTATACACGCTCACGCGTCTGTGTACGTGGCTCGCGAATCCATCCTGGATTATCTGCCGTGAAATTGTCTGATTTGCCTCGCATTTTCCACGGCACGCCATTTGTTTCGTCGCGTTCCTCGCGGAGATGCATGGCGCGGCGGCTCCAATATGCACGTAGTTATGGACGGGATGCAATTCCGTGGAATGACGTAATTGTTTAGGAGATTGGGCCAAACCGGTTGGCCCAGCTGCGGACGTGGCCACTGCCATAAAGCTGATAGACGCTGCTGGACGCCTCGCAGCATAGCCTAACCAAATTGCCGCTATATTTTTCCGATCGATCACGATGATGTTTCGCCTATTTCGTTCGTCTGTTTCGTCTGTTTCGTCTGTTTCGTCTGTTTCGTCTATTTCGTCGATCGACCCGATGCCGACTGATGAACGTCGTAAGAGCGCGTACACGATTCGAGTTCTTCAGCCAAAATATCGACAAAAAGTTCAGATTAACAAAGGACTGAAGTAAAGGCACGGTGGAAGGACGGTGGATGTGTGTGGTGCCCGTAACAAGGTAACGCGTACGTTACGTTAGCGGTCATGTATTTGTGAGGAAATTTATATGGAATAATTATCTGATTAGTAAATCGAAGGGGAATCGAGCAACATAGAACCGTCGAAGCTGACGAAATAACGAGCCACGTAATACCAATTTAACGTAGGAAGTTCAGTCGTCTTAAAAAGTTACTGCCTTAAAAGCTAATTGCATTATTTCCGATCTATCGAATTAATAAATTCTTCCCATTTATCGTATTTTTCTTACGTCCGTATATAAAATATTCGCCAGTAGGCGAATGTGCATGTAAAATATTCTCACTCGCAGTAATTTTTCGGTAAACGCTTCTTCGAAAAGACATTCCAGCTTGAAACTACGTGGTCCGCGTCGAATTGACGCATAGTGGCAGTATCGCGTGGTCATCCTTTCAACCGGCAGCACCTGTTAACCAACTAAACCGGTTAACCGATTAACTAAGCCCTTAAATCGGGTTGCTGACGGAGATCAGTTAACCGGTCAACTTGAGCACCCGCAAAACACTACAACTACTCGACCAGGAAATACAATTAGACTAGCGGTAAGACATCCCTGGCATCGCATACGAGTACAAGTTTCTTAATAAGCGGAAAGATTTCGACGATGACGTCGATTAATCATTAAACCGGTTGATATTCCCATTTGCGTAAAAATACTGGCTTCGACAATTCATTTTAAATCGTTATTTTCAGAGTTAGAACGGCGAACGATAAAAGCGTAGCTAGGTCAAAGATATTTACTTGAGCTTTTAGAATTATCGCAAGTTCTCGTATTAAAACATCGGTGCAAGCATAGCGTAGAGAATAAATAAATAAATTGAATTAATCCGAAAGATTTTCTACTTCTCGTTAAACGCTTCAACGCTTTCTGTTAGTTGCCTATAATATAGGTGATACGAACGGCAGCGTGCCTCTGTCGTAGTAGCTAAAACCCGCGTTTCTTCGACAGCATTGTATCCTTCTGGCTTTATGTCGGATTTATGAGGAGGCAAATGGAAGAAAAACACGAGCAGCGCGTGTTTATTGTCGACGTGTGCAAGTTGCCGTACTTTCCTGCCGCGTCTTCTTTCTCACCGCCATTCGATGCCACTTTTCACGTCGCTGTTCGGCCTCTCAAACTCGCGGACATGCGACACGTAGGGGTATAACGCTGGCAAATATGGGATTCTGCACTCGACCCGTTCTTTCCATGCACTCCGCCATTTCGCCGCTAAGCGTTATCCAGCAAAATGTTTCAACGCGGCCTGCCACAGTAAACCGACACGATCTGCTAAATATCTTACGTAGTCGCTACGAGAAATTTCGAAATTTCCAAGATACCTTGATGTTTGCTGGCTGGTCGCAAGTTCTGAGTCGATATCTTTCTTCGTTTACGCAACATTTACGAGCCTGATAACAAAAGGAACGAAATTTTACAAATTTGTTACGAGTCCAACCGACCTGATCGCCTTATTCCTTGCGTAAAAGGCAAGCGTCTGTGGCAAAAAGCAACGAGTGGCAATTTGTAATTACTTGCGAATCTACCAAACTTACTAATTTACCAATAGCGTTATGACAACATGGTGGCCATGACAACATACAAAATAGGAAATCTATGCACCAAGTGCCCGATACGATTTCCGTCAGAGTGTTTAAAGCCTTTGAATCAGTTCGAGTATTAATCCGAACGGTACTCGAGTGAAAGCTGAAGCGACTCGACCAAATCAAGCTCCATCATCGTGTTCGTCAACTGCTTGAAAACGTTGCCTCGCTCGTCGATATAGCCGCGACCTCGAACGAGGGTCTCGCGACCCAGCGAAAGACGAAACGAACTCACCGAAAATCTCTGAAGGTTCGCCGAGTTGCAAGGGGAGGAACGCGTGTATCGATTCCGGGTCAATAAAAAAGTCATCTGGAGAGAGCTGCAAAGGCATCGCATTGGCTGTAAAACGTTCACCGACTGATAACATCCAGCTGCAGCGAGTGGTGGGTGGCTTCCTGGCTGGTTGGCTCTTTTTCTCCTCCGCCCTCGTGGCGGTGGGTTCGCGCGGGGGTAGGGTGGGGTGGCGAAGGGCGGGGAGGAGGAGCAGCAGGAGCAGGAGGCAGAGAGAAGCGGAGGCAGTGGCAGGATGCCGGGGATCAGGCCGTTATTTAGTTAATGACTATTCTCTCGCTCGTAGGCGCTGCCAGGTCTGGAATACAAGATCGTGTTTGAGATGCTCCGCGTGCTGCTGTTGCTGTTGCTGTTGCCGTTGCTGGTAACCCTGGATCCGGGTGCGGGGCCTGGACAGTTTCGCTGGCTCGCTATCTCTTCTCCGTGTAACAGAGAATGCTGGCCCGTGGTGCACACGGCTGGTATTGCACGCGTGTCCTTGCGCTGGCCTGCAAGGAGTTTCGGCCACGTAGCGCGCAGTCAGCGCCGCGACCAGCACAGGCAACTTTACGTACGCGAGGAAAGAAACGGCGAAATATCGATCGTCAACTAAGAAACCGATGATTCCAAGTATTTTAGAGGAGACTCGCGCAAGCTGATAACGTTGAATGTCGTAAGGGCAATGGGCCTCGTGCTACGAACGTTGGAGGGTGTTCCCCGTTTTGTGCTAGCTGCGTATTACGCGAGGAAATCATTACGAATCGAGGATTATTGGTGGAAGAAGCTTCGATCCGATCCTACTTCCATATGTTTGCCACATTGCCACAAAATCTGTGCGATACATGTATATCTATGTAGATATATGTATCTATGTAGATGCGCAGAGAATTTACTCGCGTTTTTCTGTCATTCGTCGTGCCTTTGAATCAAGCGGGACGGAGAACTATTTATGAACGATGTTGCACAGATTTTATACGATACGGAGAACAACGTGGAATTCATTCGAACCTGCGGAATATTAACAATTACTATGCAAAGAAGTATTAAAATAGGCATCGAGCCATCGTTCCGACGAATCTTTCGTCCCCAAATGAATTAATTTTACGACCGGAGTGCACGAGACTGGTGTACCTTTCCATTCGACGGCGTTCGAAAATAACGCATCCGCGATCCTGCGAGACGAGCTTCTCGAACGCGTGCATCCCCGCGTGCGATATCCACCGTCAGGGACTATCGATCCCGTCTCGTCCTTTTTTTCTTCTTCTTCTCCTTCTTCTTCCTCTCCTTCTCCTTCTCCTTCTTCTTCTTCTTCTTCTTCTTCTTCTTCTTCTTCTTCCTCTTCATCTTTTTCCTCTGCTTCTTCTTCTTCTTCTTCTTCTTCTTCGTCCCGAAATCTATTTATAAGGCGAGGAGAGCGTTGCCTACTCCGTGCACGCGGAGGCAGCGAGGGATTTCCAAAGGTGGCGTGGGGGTGGAGACGCGGAGACCGGGCAGTCGGCACAAGAAGGGGGTGAGTGGCGCAAGGGAGGGGTTGGGGGACTAATATCGGAACATCGACGGCCAAGTCGACTCGGGGATTCGAACGAGCTGGATGTTTAATTAGGAGCCAACGAAGGCAGCCAGGGTCTGCGGAGGAACGCGAGGGGGCGGTGGAGGGAACCGAGGGATCCGCGGCGCGCAGGTATAGAAACGTACATATATACCTCTATAAACCGTATGTACGCATACGTATGTATGTACACCTATGTACGCGGTACTGACCGCGCATACGTGGCGACGAGTTATCATTTGAAATTTCTCCAACGAACTGCTCCAGCTTGGATACATCGATGATCGATATCGCTTAAATTCGTGTCTAAACTGAAAATTAGAAGATAGATAGAAAGGGTAGACGAAACGGAGACATAAACTCAGGATCAAGGAATCCCCCTTCCTATACTCATATATTCAACCAAAATTTCAAAATTCCAAAATTCCTTCTACATTCTATAACGAACCGTTTAAAGATAAAAAACACCTTGTATATGGCCGGTACTGTACGCACGTATGTATGTATGTACGTATAGAGATGGTGAAGGGTGGGGATACGCCCGTTTCCTCCCACAGCTTATCCACCTCCATCACCCTGAAGCCCACGGAGAGAAGGGAAGAAGGAAGCCTGGACAGAAATAAAGCAGAAAGAGGGGGGAACGGAGGGACGCAACACGCCGAAGAATTGTCTGCGATTTTGTTTTACCTCTCGCGGCTACCTCTCGATCGCGTTCATCGATTTCTCACACTAGCGTCCCCTTTAGGGGCCGTCGTCCCCGCAGGGACAGAACCCGTGTCTACGTATGCGTACACACCTACGTCTACGTCCGTGTAAAAGAACGCAAAGTGGCCTGAAATCCTGGTACGCGACTCCTTTCGGTCGGATCTGCATGCTGTTCCGCACAGCCTATGTGTCTATCTTCCTCCCTGAGAAGGGTTGCTGTGATCTTCGCCAGAGAAGCAAGCTTGTGGTAAATGCCTGGAATTAGTTCCACGTATCGCTGCTGACGCGTCTGGGTGGTTGATCGTTGCTGCTCGCGTACACTGACGCAACAACGGGAGAATTCTTACGGGGGGTTAGGTCGGGGGGATTCTCAAACGGACTGCTTTCTGATCGATCTCTTTGCCTGGATACCAACGAAACGTTCAAGAGTTTCGATAGACAAAGCGCGATCTTTCTCGTTGCTGTTTCCGTTGGTAAGACGAAACTCGACAAAAACCACCTCTCCTACCTCTAATCCCTCTATCTCGCCATATCCAACCAAGCTAGGCCTCGAACAAAGAATTACGCGAGATCTGTCCAAAAACGAGACTACATCGTTTCGACCGACCATCAAACTTGCTGCTTGTCCGAGAGAATCGCCTGGAATAGGACGGGCAAGCCACTCTCGGCGTGGCAGGCACGACTTTGGCAGTATCCTATCCGTTGCTGCAACCTGACGAGCAACGGCTGATTCCAATGTCCAGAGTCTAGAGGAGATTGTTTTTTCATCCTGCAGGAAAATGTATGAATCGTGTCGTAGAGGGCTTTGCAAGTGTGCGGCTAATGGCTGCGGAGAACTTTTCTCTACACCCTAAATCCATTCTATGCACGCGCGCGCGCTCATACCTACCCGCGCACACGCACACGCACACGCACACGCACACGCACACGCGCGCGTGCGAGATGCTTCGCGCGTGTAAATCTGCTGGCGTACGTCGGCCGACTAACAGAAATCTCATTTCATGTCGGAAGCCCGAAAAAGGGATTAACATTGACCATTTTCCGCGGAGCCGGTTTTAACTTTCTCGATGGACCGCCTATTAAACCGATTACTCGTGGCTAGCCAGCTCCGGAAAAGCCTGCAACTCCCAGCAAGCCCCCTGTAGCGTGTCTCCCCTGTAGACACCGAACGAGCTTCACCTTCCAGGCGCCCCTTGACCATGAAAAACGGACGAGACTGATCTTTCGTTGCCGTTTTATCTCGCTGGATTAGCCCACGTCCGTGTTTTTCGCGCCCGGGTTTCGACCTTTTTCTGGAATAACGCGTCGTCGTCGTTGCGCGATAATTGCGAAGCGAAAGGGAAATTGAAGGCGCGTGAACGGTAAAAAGCCTGATTGTGGTAGGAAATATGAGCCAAGTCGAGCGGAGGTTGGTGAATGGTGCTAGGAATTTGATCGATTTCGATTTACTCTGCCCTTCCCCCTCTTTTCCTCTCTTTTCCTCTCTTCCCCTCTCTTTTGCAGGGTTAGGATGGTAATCGATTGATAAAAGTCGACGGATTCGTGCCCTTTTCAATTTATCTATTTTATTTCAGTTATTTACCGGCTCTACGGCTCTCTGTACTATCGTAACGATCGATACGATAGAAGAAGTAATCAGCATAAAAGTGGAGAAAGTAAACCACTATTAATTATTGATACAATTGTATCGTGCGTAACCGGTTCGGTGGAATGCTTGCGAGAGAAGGGGACGATGTCTGATGGAAGACCGGCGTGAAAGCCCAACGCCGAAATGCGTTAGAATTTCGGGACAATCTATCGAGCCGGTCGGTACTTTATCCGCGAGGAACGGTACATGGAGCAGTAGAGGCAGACGACCAAGTATCCCCAGATAAGTGTGGTTTCCGCTTCTGAACGATCTAGAATCTAAAACTTGCGAAGAAACCGAACTGACATTCTCTCTTACATCATGTTTTCTACGTGTATTCGAACTTCCCCGTATCATTGATGCCGGTTTCAGTTGACAGTTTTCAGTTGGGTTTTCAGCATACAATTTCTATTACGAAAATAAAGGTCGTAGACAGAAACGAACATTTTGACGCAGAATGTTGGAATTTCGCTTGGCCCTGATATTCGTTCGATGATCCTCTCGATAAACAGATGTCGACGAGAAAAGAACAGCACGTTTATGCAACGGTTCCAAGAGCCACGGATTCTCACAAACTCTCATGCTGATTATCAATTATTAAAAACACGTGGTCGTGCCGGTCTCCGCTCTCATCTTGCCGTTTCGTTCCACGAACACACCATCGTGTGTTGGCCAACTCCCACGAACTCGATCTAAGAATACTATCGTTGATTTTAATAGCATTAGAGTCGCACGATTTAACTCGTCGACCACCAAGAGATCGTCACATGGTTGTTTCTTCTATCTATGCGCTTGTATATATGTATAACGTGTATCTATACCGATACAATAAAATTACATACAGTGAAATTTTCACATTTGCTGCTTTCCAATTAGTTTCTGTTGGCTTAAACAGAATTACCGGAACGCAATGGTGCTGGTCAAACACGATTACAAAAAGTTTAACAGATAATCGATAACTGTCCAAGAATTTGTCCCGCTGCTAGACTTGCGTTTATCGCGTTACAAGAAGAGGAAAGGGGAAAAGAACGTTCGAAGACGAAAAGAACGTGAAAAGTCGAAGAAGAAGCGGCTGTTTGATTATGCGCGGCGTATGGAATCATATTTTCCATCTGCGACGGCATAATTCATTTGGGGTGGCGTGTTTCGGCTTGAGAGTTTCGCGGAATGAGAATCGCTCGAGCCGGAAATCCAGCGAATTTTTTTCATTCGGATTGTCGTCATGCGCGTCGTAATATGCCGATAATTCTGCAAAGCATGCGCGCGTTATTCGATGCACGACCAGTCACGATAACTATCGCAAATGTTGAAGCTCTTATGGCCACGTGACGAACGTGCAGATCGAGTAACGGTACATCTTCGGTTGCATCTTGCACGCGCGATCGTGCAAAATAGACGACCTTGATTCCTTCGAGGCTCACGATCGTCTACCTTTGGAAATTCCATGGATTTCCATACATCGTCGAAAAATACCTAAGATGACCGAAAGATCGTCAAATTAGTCATTAGTCACTAGCTTAGTCAGGTACTTGGTAGGATCAAAATACGAGAGAAAGTTAACGCTAGAAAGTTAACCAACAATCGAGGCTTGAAACATGCACGAAAGAAATCAAATCGGCAGATATACGACGAAAGTATAATATACGTATATACGCCGTACTAACTATATTAAAGCCAGAACATTTAATAAGTTCGATAAATCGATAAATCGTAAATTCATCGTTTCGACAATTTGACTATTAGATATTTTCCAAAAATCTATACCGATCGACAGTTCCTAATTCCTAATTCCGTAATTCCGTACAATTCTGTCACAGTTCTCAAATTCCCAAATGACAAATATCTCACAGCGTCGCTGCGATACGATTAAAATGTTGGCGAACAGCAAACGCACTTGTATCCAATAGTAGAGTATCCATAGTAGAGCTTTCCCACCGTAGAATACACGAAACACAGCGGACATATGCGCTTCTCTAAAGTCCAGCAATAACGGTAATTGCGTTATTAAGGTCGAGGGTGAACGATTCCTGGGGTCTCTGACGAGTTCTCTGGGTTCAACGAAGCGAACGCTTGACCCCAGCGGCCAAGTGGAGAGAAAGGACCTAAGTATGGTCAGCGGACGAAGGACGCGTTATACGTCATTAGACTCGGACAGGGTGGTTTTCATGAAGTATCCGTGGGTGTCAGGGAATCGCCAGATGGTCCTCTCTGGCAAACAGCAGCGATACGCTCGCTAAATGAAGTGCTTTCTCTCTGAAATTCGTTCGATGTTCGTTAACGGAGAAATGTTTCGTCTTGAGACTGATGGCGAACCCTCTTCCCACTTACTCCTACCCTTATCGAGATCGTTTCATCATATACATATAAAAGCTTTCCTGCTTCCTATCTCGGTATTTTAGTATTTTAGTATTTTAGTATTTTAGTATTTTAGTATTTTACTGCTTTAATGTTCGTCCGATCCCTTACCGGCTATATATAATTGAATCGCACAGATGGCAGGAATATTTTTACATTACCTACTTGTTCGCCCTTTTCAACCTTCAAGTTAATCTGCATCTGCATCGATATACGAAGGTTCGACGAATCGAATATTACGAAGGTTTACGAATGGTCGATAGAAAACTACAGACCTGTATGATACTATAAAAGATTGTTCTTCTCGTAAAGAAAATACATTCCCAATATTTTCCATGATGTTTTTCTCATATTTAACGGTAAACCCAAGTTTCGAATCTTTTCACGAGATTACAGACAATTCAGCCTAGCTCTTGACAGCGAACATTCAAATTCAAGACCCTTCGTGCCTAACATGGTCATTGAAAAATTACATGGTAATTCATACCGAGCAATTAGAAATTCGATACTTGGAAACAAGAGGATCATCTTGAAGGAGAAAACTGGCCCGGTACTGCGAAACTTACGACCAATCGGCCGGAAAGGGTAAACGAGCGCCTCTCACAGATGTTTCAACCCCTGCAGCGAACACACATCAGGAACAACGGTTCTAATTCTTGTACGACGGCGATTGGCAGTCGCGCGTCGTTGGCAGGAGCTGACGAGAGCAAAAAGGGCCATGGAATATCACGAAACGCTGATGATGATTGCGAGTCCACATGTTCGGCCACACGATTGCTAGACAAGGGAGGGAGGCATGATCTTTCGTTCCTTTGGGAGATTTTCGAATCCTCCGAGTAACCAAGCTCGATCCTCGCCCCCTTCCACTCCCATCCCCCGGTCACTCTATAGGTCCTGACTAATCGGTTGGCGCGTCAAACTGCAAACACGGAGATGGACGACAGTTTGCACGTGAATTGCCGTTTCGCAAGTAGAATCAGACTCGAAGAGATAGCGAAGAATAAGACAGTAGACGGTCAGAGAATCGTCGACGAAGTGGTAGGTGGAAGCTTAACGATTATATACAGTCGCGCTACTATTTAAAAGCATTCGAACAATTGGCGATCTTTGAAAATTAGAAACCAAGTTGAAATGATTTTATCGTTTAAAATCGTCATAGCCACGTATTGTGATAAAATATATACGACGCGATATATAATATACGATACGATGAAATTGATGCATATATATAATAAAACGTTGTAACGACGATTCGCGCTTTAGCATCTTCTATCGTTTTGAAATTCGGAGAGGCTATCATGGCTATCATGGTCGGCATTCTTAGGGCATTCGAACGGCAACAAGAGTAGGAATCAGGTAGATGTACTATAACGTGGGCCCCGTCGTTCGTTGCGTATTCACAGATGTCGTTGGTCCGTTCGATTCGCAAGCTCCTGGAGGAAAGAAAAGCAACACGGGCTGCAGGATTCAGAGGGGGCGAAACAACACGCGGGGCTTCAGAGAAGGCCAGATAACCGGTTTCGATCGGTCCAACACGCCCGAAACATAAACGGAACAGAAACCGTCGGATCCGTGTAACCGTTCGCAATCTGTATACATCAATACGTGTAATTTCGAGCTGACGGTATCAGCGTACGGCGTGGCAGTGTATGATGCCGTCGGTGCAGCTGCATCCCCCGAGCTTGCAGTCCTCTATAGCCACGAATTGTACGCGATGTTCTATACGGCTCACAAGTTTCCCAGGGAGGAGGAGCAGGAGGAGGGGGGCGGGGAAGGTGGGTGAGGGGCTGAGCGAGGTTTCCCGGAACCCGTCGACTATACAGCCTTCCTGGATGGATACAGAGGCCAGGATTAGAGCTGATTGGGCCGGCCTCGTCGTGATTAGAGATGTTATCAGGCCGGTTACGCTCTCACCAGCGTTCGCCCTCTGTATCGTGGCTACGTGTTTGTGTTCTTCCTCTGCTTCACCCCTTCCCACCCTATTCGGAATGCGTACTCTCTATCGTCGAATTGTCGTTCCTTCCTTCTCTCTCTCTCTCTCTCTCTCTCTCTCTCTCTCTCTCTCTGCCACTCTCTCTCCTCTCTTCGTGTCTATATCTATTTCGTTTCTTTGTCTTTCTCTCGATTATGCCGGATGTCGGATTTTATCGCCGGATTTTGCCATTTGTCGGGTAAAATTGTATCGCGCGACGATAGATAGGGTTCTCAAGGTTTTCAAAGTGAAAGTAGAGTTTCGGTCGACGGTTTAGCTGGGAATGTGAAATGCCCAGCGATGGTTGTGCCAAGTACGAGAATCGCGAGAATGAGAGAAAGGAAGAAACTGTTTGAGAATAAAACGTCGGTGAACGTGTTACGTAGTTTTGAAATACTTGCATATTTCTTCGATCTATCGATTGCTGCATCTCTTCGACAGAATTCTTCTCGAACGTTCGACAGCGGGTATTTTCGTGAATAATATCATATTTCGATGATCAAAGTGCAAAGGGACATTTGAAATCTGATAAAGCCTCGACATATGTAAAATAACGGTGTATAGAGTACAACGTAAAGATACATCGCCTGAGAGATTAGTGAACATCGGAAATTTCATCGGCAGAACTATCGTGTCGTCGAGTATCTTGAACTGAATCATTGATGACGTTACTTACACAGCGGCGGTACACCACTGGTGGACATGGTTTCGAACACGTACATACGCGACAGGCTCGTGGACGATCGCGCTTTCTTCGCTTTCAGTGTCAATTCCCTGCTATATCTCCGTCGGAAATCTTGTTACCGGACATCGGTTCCTGCATCTTTTATGATCGCCTTCGATACACCGGTCCCTTGACGCTCAAAAAACGTGCGAGAGGACAGATCGAGAAACCTTTTCTCACAAAATCGCTCTCTGTTTCTCGTTTACGATCTTTCCCGCGACATATTTCCGTCATTCTGCCCTTTATCGTACTCGTATTCGAAGATATTAGGTAGATTGTCCGGAAAATTTGCACGCCTTTCCATAGTATTCCATGCAACAGCTATTCCACGTAATTACTTAATCTTTGGACAGATTGAAAGAGAGTTTCTTACTATCAAGCTCTACGTATTAAGAAACTCGACTGTTCGTTTCATGCGTTAAACATGCGTTAAAACAGTCTTCTATCGAAATGATTATGAACCGATAACGATTAAATTATACGTAGAATACGTAGGTTAAAGTGTAAAATATGTATTATATATGAATAATAATATATATGAATTCGATCATAGTGTCTATCCTCCTTTATCTGCTTTGTCCTTCTTACAGCCGTGTTCAAAGTTCAAAGGAAATTTCACTCGCATCGATCTAACCGTATCTTGTATCAAAAGTTCGATTCTCAGCGATGCAAAGATCATGGACGATGATTTAAAAGGCGCGGACACGTGTCAGCGTGAAAAACGTCAACATATTAGGAACGATGAACAGGCGAGATAGAGGCGTACTCGAAAGAGTCCCTCGTTCATATCGAGGCACCGGCTCCACTCGAGTGCCATTTCAATTACTCTGAAAACGATTCTCGAGTACCTCTTCATGTCCGTAGATAAAGTATCGCGAAGGCACATGCTCTCCGGCCGGTCGAACTGATCCACGCACGAAGCCTGTAAAACGCGATGGTTCCGATAATCAGGACTGGCTGGATCGTATCGTCGAGTTGTAGAGTATGCCTCTCGAGTCACAGATTCTCGCCGATATCGCGTACTTTCGTTTTTACGTGGGCCCCGTAACATCTATTTCGAAAATAGAGTACGAGTAGTAAATGACCCGTGCTCGCCAGCTCTCTCGCCTTTATACATCTATTCTCATGCGAACGAATACCATATAAACGATCCCTTTGCTAGACAACCAGCTTAAGAGTCATTTAGGCGCGTATACATAGCCCGTTAAGATCAAAGGTAAAAGGGACAAAGGCGATCTTTGGCAATTACAAACGAGAGATCCTATCGACAACGTGTCGTTCTCCTTCGAACGATAATAACGGCAAAATTTCGTTCGAATCTAATTGTAAGAAATTTACGATGCCTCGCTTCTTTTTTCTTTTTTTGCTTTGAATTTGTACATTTCAACGCTCACGTTAAACTGATTTATGCGTATTCGTGTGCACGAATATCAAGAAATATCTGCAGAATCTATCCGAATACACAGACAGAGAAAGTAATTCCAAATCTTTGGTCGACAATGCGCATCTTTATCTCGACTGAACGCGCAAAGATCTCTGGAAGCATTCGTCACCTCGAAGACGGCGTGCGCTGCGGTACTTTCCGGCGCTCATTAGCGTCTGACGGCAGCCACGCGTTCTTCCCCCCTTAAGGTCGAGTCATAAATATAACTTACGGGCGAGTACCTATGAAAAATTTGTCGCGGCTTAGCCGCCAGACAGATTGCGCCACGGCGTGCGGCTACGTCTCTTAATTTCGTTGGTCGCCTCTCTAAATCTGGCGCTTACAGGCCCGTGTTTATGTTGCCAAGTGTTCGCAACATTGCACCTTCTACGTACCTATCGTATCAACTTTCTATTCGTTTTCCCTATCCTTTCGAGAAAGATGGAGGAAAAGGAAGGAAAAGCATTTAAGAAAATGTAAAATGATTTCAGTGTTTTATTAAAAAAGCGAGCGAACAAATCTAATTTCACGCTTCTAAAGCTTATTTCACACCAACAGATTCTCTAATAGCGATGAAACTTTCATTTCATTTATTTTCCTTTTATTTTTAAGTTTTTATTTTTAAGTTTTAGAATCTAACGAACCAAATCAGTCAGTGGCGACCGATTCGTATCGCTATCTCTGTTTGATATTACTTGGAATATGTACGAGATATATACGAGTATTCGGGCAACAAATTGTTGTCTCACTCGTAGACATATTCAACGTGATCGTCCGTCCGTCAACCATAAGCTCGCGTCTGTCGCGTAATTCAAGTCAGAATCCTCCTACCTATGAGGCTGACACATCGAACAACCTTCTGTTAGCAGCGCGAAAAAGGTGTGAGGGTGAGGAGGCGTGTACGGCATGCTACGCTAAAATATCGAGTAAACAATCACGCCGTGGGTGTCGAGAGAAAAAAGGAGACTTATCGGGTGATTTTTACGTTCACGGGTTCGAAAGGTACGGCTTCGTTAACGATCCGTTCGATGATTATTATAGAAGGTTTATGGCGAGACTCAAATCGATGGATGTCCAGCATCGTCACGTCGGTCGAACCGGCGCCGTCTCGACTCCCAATTAGCAGCTTATCGTTTATTGGTTTTCGATATTTGTTTTTCTTTTGGGAGTTGGAGCTGGTCCTCGGATAGTTCAGAATTTCCCGAAACATGGAAATCGGTCGAACATCCGTCAGAAAACAACAACGATGCTTCTAACTATCTCGCGTTTGACTGTAAAAATGTTCAGCCGATGCACCGTTGTTTCGCTCACGGATAATTAAGCAACGTTAGGAAATGTACCGTGGTTGCTTTATTTTTACCTTTACTTTACTTTATACGTTACCAGAACGGCGACACGAGTAGGAAAAGCTAATTATATAAAACAATTTTCAGAAAACTATTACTCGATTTACTCGATGAGTAACGTGATCATGATCTGGATTATCGATTTAAATATAACTAGATAAATAGACCAATAGACTTGATAGCCGATAGAAAATTGTTAATTATGTCGAGCTATTTGTGCAGACAGGTAATAAAAGTAATCGATAGTCTGTGATTTTTCGGAATCTCTAAAGAAATATCTATCTGTTGGCCGACATCGTAGAAGAACGATCAAAAGGATTGAACAGCAATATCCTTCCTTTCACGTCTATCATATGTACGCACATCTATTTAATACGTACATCTATCATAGGTAATTTTATTCTAGTTATACTTGTGGCACTTCTATACTATGCTCGCTTTTACGATTAATCAGTCAAAGGATCTGCAAACATTTGGAGTTGGATCGTTACTCCGGCAACACCGACGATGCGAGCGCATATACGGTTCGACGCGAACGAAATCGCGTTCGGCGCGAAAAAAGACGGACGAAGATTCTTGGAGAAGGGATTGTAGGATGGCGAAACGGAAAAGCGTCCGGGGAAGATCCACGGCATCCCAAGCACCGGGCTAAAGGGGGGAAATAGCCTTGCTACCCCCGCTGTTTCTGGGCAGGGAGCGGTTGGGAAGAGGGCCAATATATATATATCAAACAAGTAAAACAAAAGCTTCGGACAAACAACGAACGGTGATGTGTCTACCTCAAGGATGGTGGAGCCGAGGGAAATGAGGGTTGCACAGGGGAAGGGAGCGAGAGGAGGGCTGGAGGGACGCATGGGTTAAGAGGAGAGAGGGTTGCGAGAAAGAGAAGAGTGAGATATATGGGGAGGCTTTTAGTTTCGTTAATGGGTATCTCGTAGACCGATAAGTGCTGAGATCTGTCTACCTCTGCTTGCTTTACACCTTTTCCCGCTCCGTGATGCACGCTTGGTGCGTACCTAGCCGTTTTCCGGGAAAAATCGTAACATCGTAGGTATAAAGTCGTTGAACCCCCGTTACGATAGACGTCGCGTCCACTATTCCAAGCTCTATACTCTATACTCTACGGTTCTACCGATCATCGCCATTGACGTTCATTCTGTTATTTTCTCTTTCCGTTTACTCTATACACACTCTTCTACAATGTATTGCATACATTCTTCTTCAAATTCTTTTTTAAATTCTTTTTTAAATCGATCATTTGCTACTAAATACTAATGTGCTTTACCGTCCAATTTAATCTACTTTCATACGGTAATTTCCAACGATGATCGATCAGCGAGTAAAGAATCCTCGATCTTGCCTGCCCATTCTTCGATTATTTCTAAGAATTTCTCGAAATAGAAGAATCAACGGAGACGCCGAAAGCTGTACCTCGTCAGACAGTTTGTTGCTCGTCGGTCGGTCAACTGGCCAAAGGGGCTGGAAAAGTCTTTCCAACGACTTTCTGTCCCTATACAAAGGGGTTAGAGGTGGCACCGACGAGGATTTGCCAAACAAAGCAGCACGGTTGATTTGATTACAGCTGGAAAACGATCGATTCCACGAAACGGTGCATACGAGAATAATCAGACGCAATCAGGCAAGTCGGCCGGCATCGAATAACGTCAACAATTGGAAATCTAATCAGAATCGGCTGCTACAATTTGACGGTGCCGATTGATCGGTCCGCTATCGTTTACAAAGCTTGCAAACCGCGTGCTTGCCATCCTCGTCCCTGCCCCCTGCTCCCCGCCCCCCCGCCCCCCGCCCCTGCCCTCAAATCACCACCCATCCACCACCCTCTCTACGTTTCTCTGCGTTAAACCGTTATCAACGGGAACCCGGAACACACCTGCTCGGATGCAAACAACCCGGCCTGTATTTTCGAACGCACTCGCTACACCGCTATTAAAAATAGTTGTTAATGTTCGGCCTGCATTCGACCGGCGACGTTGTTTGACGCCGTTTCGCGATGAAAATTAACGCGGTGCGATTAAATTAAAATGAAATTAAACGACCGAGAAGAGGGGCTGGCTTCTGCGACGATCGTATGGAATCGTATAGAATCGTATAGAATTTGATATTTCTAGGGAATTGTGCCGAAAGAGGAAAGTCAGCATGGCGAAAAGATGAAATTTATACAGTCTCCGTTTGACAACTAGCACTAGGAAGTACTTAATTTCCAATTAAACGCGGCAAAATTAAACAAATTTGAAACCCTGGAAAAGAAATACATTTTTTCAATCGGTGCAGCGTCTCGATCGAACAAGATTTGCCGGCAGGTGGACATGAAAATCGAAAAGGGAGAAAACAGAGGAAACGGAAAGGAACGGGCGCTGAATGAAGATTCTATCGGTTGTCCGAGCAACAATGCCGCAGCGGTGAAACGATGGAGCAACCTCGGGAAAGACAAATTGCACTTCAGATTGGACGACGCGCGTGTGCGACAACGTGTAGGAAAACTCGCGTAATACCGTGGCTCGCAGACTCTTGCAAACGGGATTTCGTGGCCCGTAGCAACGTGCCCGTTTGCATGTTCCACGTGCTAACAATTCGGTCGCGGTTGCGATGCTATTTAACTGCTCCACCGCTCTGATTACTCCCCCGTCCCTCCGGGCACGAATCAGGATTTAACGCGATGATCAGTCCTCGGGAATGATCGTTCGCGGGCATCGATCTCAAAACCGCCCACGGTTCTGCCCCGAATCGAGATAACCGTGACGTTTGTTCTTCGGTTTGCCATTATACGTGCAACTTTGTTCCCGTCGCTCACGTTCGTTGATGGACTAGCCCCTCTAAACCAATTTCTCTCTCTTCTTACCTTATCCTTTGTCGTCATTCATCCATAGATTGCGAATTTTTACGCGCAAGCATATTCTTCCTAAAGTGATTTGACAACAATGCAAGTATTTCTTCTTTCTCTCTCTCTCTCTCTCTCTCTCTCTCTCTCTCTCTCTCTCTCTCTCTCTCTCTCTCTCTCTCTCTCTCTCTCTTAGGAAAATTTGTCTTCCTGTCGGTTTCACATCGCTATCAGATCCACATCCATCCTTCGATCGTTATAATTGAAAGCTAACACGATGGCAGTAAATAGAAAATTCTCTCTCGACGGAATGTTTCTCGATTTAATTATTTGCAAACAAGGCGACATTTTTTTCCACGAGAACATCGACAAGCTTACTCGTTCTGGTGAAATACGTTTCCTCTGCTAAAATAACCGAATCCGACTTTCACTTTCAGCCCCTGGTTCAAGAGGGCAGCCCTGGTTCGTCCCCTTCCTCCGCACGCTAAAATATTCCTCTCGAGAGGGTTTCCACTCGAAACTTTTCGGTGACTCGTGATTTTTCTCCTTCTTCCACGATCCTAAAAATCTACCTACAATAATATAGGCACGATACTACGCCTATACTAATATACCTATATAGGTCGACTGAAAATTAACGCTATACAACTAGAAGCGGAAGCCTAGCAATAATTAATGACTATAATACCTTACCACCTATTACAGCAAGAAAACGGACAGGCGACATTGGTTTGTAGAACGATATTCTCAACGAATATTTTCTATACTGGGTGAAAAATATTATTTTACAAGATATTTCCTTTACTTAGACTTTCCGTTACAAAAACTTGAACTTTATTCCGGGGAATAGAATGATTCAAGTAGTTGACTTGACTTTTCTTGTTGAATTTAAAAAGAAATGGCCTACTATGCCCGGAAATTGGCGAAAGGCCAATCCCAACACCTAACCTTGCAATCACGCAACCGAAACACGCAAAGCAACGTCGAATCCTGAACTTTTTCAAGAATTATCATCATCATCATCATCATCAGCAGCAGCAGCAGCAGCAGCACCACCACCACCACCACCACCACCACCACCACCACCACCACCACCACCACCACCACCAGCAGCAGCAGCAGCAGCATCAGCAGCATCATCGTCATCATGAGCATCATCATCATCGTCGTCGTCGTCGTCGTCGTCGTCATTGTCATCGTCATTACTATTATTACATATGTACATGTGTGTGTAATATTTTTTGCGGTATGGCCATCTCATTGTCCCTCTTTAGGAAGGAAGTGGTATTCCGCGTGGTTCCTCGGGAATTGCTGAAAAGCTGCCGACGTCATTTCCGCGACCAGGCGGTGTATAACAGGCCGTGACGTGATTTGCTTATTGCTGATTGGATCGGCCCCGTAATAAACGAGGGGCCGTGAAACGCGTGAACGGCACGAGATGAGCCCACGGACCTCCCATCGAATTCCCTTCAACATGTTCGCGGAACAAAAGAATTCGTAACACCGTGTCAGAAAAAACCGGCCACTGACGGAGGATCGATCTCTTCTTTATCGAATATTCTCATTCGGCTGGCCAGGATTTATTATTTGCCTTCGATCGTACCGATAACTCACATCGAGAAAAACGGGGTGAAAGGGATATGCCTTTGATCCGGTCTTTTCGAGGGTATTTATGTGATTCAGCACTGTTTGCCCCACGTTATCTTGCGGCTGAAATTGCTTTCGAACCTGGAGAGAGGATATGATTCGATCGTATTCGTTTTAATTATCGGTCTCGGTATCCCTTATCATCAATTTCGAATATATTTCCCAGAATTCCGTTTTTTTCAACAACGCGATACCACGCGACAAAATATTTTTCAAAATACGTATACATGCACGTATACCGCAGTCATTGACTATGAGAATATCTAATACAGTGTTGATCAAATGTTACCGTCACAATTATTAACTGCTCATTGCAGGCTTACTACTACAGGCTTATTACACGCTTATTACACGCTTATTACAGTCTACTGTATTGTTACGGTATTGTTAGAGGCTATAGATTGGCTTTCTTTTGCGCTATTCTTCAGTTTCGAAAACTGGCAACGAGCAACGGGTGATCAGCGAGCAACCTTTCGATCGAGACTGTATAATTAGACAGGTGAAATTCGATTTTGAAAAGGGACTGTGAATGACCAGATAAAAATAATGCGAATCCGTGTACCGTCTGCCAGCCAGAAGATAGATGGAACGAAGGTATTTGGCACGATGGTCGAGCATAAGACTTGGCAGACGACGAGATGAAATACGCCGATAAGAAAGTAGAAATTCGATCGGCTCCACCTATACACTTCCTACTTTCTTAATAAAAACACTGCGATTCTTGAAACGATTCGTTCTTCAACTCGAACGCGTGTCATTGTTCGCCAGTATCTCTGTAGAAAATCATCTTGGTGAAATGGTTTATACGACGCAATATTTCCGAGATGGATACCAGAACCGCGATCTCGCGATGCTCGATCCTAGGAAACTATGAAATTTTCTGGCTGTGCAAATACGCGATAAATCAGGTCCAATAATAGTCGGGCGGCCAGGGCGCGGATCGAGCAGCTGGCCATTCGACTGGTTCACTGGTTATTGTTCAACGAGACGGACTTCATTTTTCATCGACACGCCGCAGAATCGATCGTCAAGCGACCGGAATGTTTCCCGAGATCCATCAAATTCCGCGTGGGCTAGTCGTGCAATAAAGTTTTCTGTTTACAAGCACACCGTCACGCCGCGCCACGCCGCGCCACGCCGCGCCACGCCGCGCCACGCCACACCGCGCCGAGAATAGTACGTACGAACCACCACCGCGAAGAACGCTTCTTATCCAAAACGCCATCGAAACGCCATCGTCTAATTTCGTCCAAAATCCTTCAATATCATTCTACATTTTGTCATTGGCTGTCGCAGGTACCGTTTTATCTTATCGATACAGACTATTCACCGCAAAACGTATCGTCCCCCTTACGCCGAAAGCACAAATATGCAGTTGAACTCTTCTTCCCAATCAGATATCTATATAGCGAAACGAATAATATGCGATGATAAGCATAAAATAACCGCAATTAATATACAGCCAACTCGACTCATTTTCGCTATTCTCTTCTAACTACTCCTTCCAATTAATATATGTCACTTTGGATGTCACGGCCGCTGCCGTGACATCGAAGATTGCACATCTTCTCGTTCGCAGATACGTAACTCGTTTAAAAAGCAACTGCAAACAAAATGGCGAAACTGACGATTCTCTCTTATAAATTTGGAATAGCGCGCCGATACTGGGAAAATATAGGCACCGAATCGCATGGAAATGATTTCAGCGAAATATACACAGTTTTGAAACAACTATTGGATGAAAACAAGGAAAACAAGGAAAGTAACCAGCTTACTTTCACTTTTTGGACGATTCCCATGAAACACAAATCGATCGCTCAACTATATACGTTACAACAGATACGTACAGCCAACTGATAGAAAATTCATCGGAATCTAAATGCGGTCCACCAGTCAGTGCGTTGACGTTACATCCCGTCTTCCTAAGTCGAGGAACAATTTTCGCGAGAAGCGTTGTTTGGGAATACCAAAGTGGCGATGCTGTTCGCGTGCACACTGTCATCGTGCGTGATTTTCGCACGCGAGCAAACGGATCTTTTTCGCGACTGCTGAGCAAAAAGGGGCGATGAAAGACGATGGCGCGAGAAGAAAGGAGCAGAGACGAAAAGAAACATAGAGGATCGTAGCGAGGGGAAGAGAAACCAAGAGAAAGAGAATAGAAGAGAAGGGAAGAGAAGGGAAGAGAAGGAAGCGGACGAAAGAGCGGAGACGAGGTGACTTTTGAACGAATTCCGCTCACTCGGTTCGCGGCTGCTACGCATATTGTTCTATTTATGTAACCATTGTTCATCCATCGTTTAGGATAAATTTAGATGGTCGACTGAGAGAGCCCGTCTCTCGCTCTCGGAATGCCGGGTCGACTTCTTAAACGTTTCTTCTCCCGGCTTCGATTCCTCACTCTTTCTAGCTGCCACCCTCTCCTCGCGCCACCTCCCTCAAACACTTTTCTCTCTCTCTGTCTCTCTCTCTTTCTTTCTCTCTCTCTGTCTGTCTCTCTTTCTCTCTCTCTCTCCCTCTCTCTCTCTCTCTCTCTCTCTCCGTGTCTCTCTTTCTTTCGGTACTGCTCGCGTGCTATTAATGATACCGATTAATTTAGAACTATTGGGTTTCCCAATTAGCCAATCGGAGCCCGCGATATGCAGCCGCCTCTGCCTTTCCGCGGCTTTCTTCTGCCCTGCCCGGCCAAACATGGACACAATTTCGGGGAAAAGAACATCCCTCCGCGATTCGATCTTAACAAGGGATCATTTCCAAGATTGTTGTCTCTTGTTGCGTTGATAGATCGATGACTGTCGCCACTCCATCGATCGCGTGTCTTCTAAAGCTAACATGTATCTTTTTCATTGTCAGATCTCGTTCAATTCAACCATCAAACTACCACTTTTTTCTTTCTAATTTAATCAATCGCCCCTCTTTTTATAATTTACTTTCGTATGTACACGTTAAGTACAGACGGTATAATCTAATTGTGCAGTAAACTATTTACAGAGAACGTCGTTAGTTTTTTCCTAATCCTTTAAACTAAAAGTCACTTATAAATCGGTGAATTAATTGACAGTATATTTTGAGACTTACCTCGATTCTCGATGGTATATACCTTTCACCGTATAGAGTGTATTTCCGTAAAGCGTCGTCCAAAGGTAGTCTAAGGGTTAGCTTAAATCAACCCTGTATAACAGCTTGTAAGATATCTTTATTCTTTCAAATCTCATTTTCTATACTTATCAACCTATTATACCATATAACTGTAATCTAAGAATCCCATTCATCTGAATTGATTGAAAATTCTCCTGATCCAGCTTCTGCATGTGACTGATCGACACGAGGGGGACACTCCTTGTAAACGTACTAATCGAAAGAGAGATGTGCACGATTTGGCTCGACGTCAACCTAGTAGTCGCGTTCGTATCGTAAAGCCGGTTCCGTGCTGACACATTTAACTCTTTAGTTCTTGCACAGAACTTTTATCTTGCTTCAACGATCGGCATTCAGCTAGAACGTATCGCGTACTCGACAAATTTATAGCTCTAACTCTTCCAGTATATTCATAAGAACTTCTGATCTGCCTACCAAAAGGTTTACGAGCCTTCAAATACGGAATAAAAGCTATGGAGATTTTTTCTTTCCAAGGGAAATTATGAAAACCTCTTAACCACTTAAAAACGATTGCATCTTTTCTCGCACGACCAAAGTTCGTTGCACGAGATTGGAGCGTAGAATTCATCGTCTTCCGATCCGAGATCGATCGTCTTATATAAAGTAACGAAACGTCCAGCAATGGATCGATCTTTCACCATTCTCTCTCTACGGTCTCTACGGCACCCGATTACCAGCATATTGCAAATTGTTAACAGATTCTGTTTCTTTTGACCTGCATCTTTGAAGAAGCCTGCTGGCACGAAATTCTCCATATCGGAATGTTTAACCGATTTTCGACGCGCGGACACGTCTTTATGATTAAGAAAAAAACAAAAAAAAAGAAAAACAAAAAAACAAAAACAAAAAAAAAACAAAAAAACAGAAAAACGAGAAAAAACAGAAAGAAGACATTCGCTGGCTGCCGGTCGGATGATCGCATAAATCCATGCCGCGACGATGGAGTCCGCGACGAGCGAGCGAGTAAGATAAAGGACGTATAAATACGTACCCGGGACGTGTTGTGATATTAATACAATCACGGATCACTCCCGGGTTGGCCGGCAGCCGTGCGCAGACACTAGATTATCTGAATCGGGGTGAACGACTTGATATAGCATAGCACTGATCGTGAGTGTCTTTTGCCGCTGCTTGCTTCTCGCTTTGTTGTCGGGATTCGGTTGTTCGAGCACACGTTGAATCAAAGGGTCGCAGAAAAAGAGATAAAGAGAAAGGGAGGAAAATAGAGGAGACGGAAACGGAGAGGTTGGGAATGGAACGCACGGAAGTATTCGAACGGCGGAAAGTTCCTTCGGGGGTTGACGCTTTTAATTTCTTCGCAGATTTTTTGCCCGACTCCGAAGATTTGTGGAGTCTTCGTCGCTCTTGGCTCGCCCCTGTCTTTTTCAAATTGAACCTCCTCCCGGTCTCGTTTTCTCCACCGAATAGCAGCCCTCGCGATTGGTCGAGACTCTGACAATGAGATGGCAAGGAGAAATTCGCCCAAAACGGCAGAGCAGTAGAATAAGGTAGAATAACATGTATAGAAATTGTACGAAATGATTCGATCGAATATTTCGACACGACGTTGAATGGAAGACAGACAAGGAAGGAATATATCTTACAATTACATTTTTATTTTACAATTAAAGAAAGAGAAGTAGAAACGCAGAAAAGATAGCCGACAGACAGTCTTGCGTCTGTACAAGTGGATAAACGTAAGAGGGATAGCAAACGTAAGCAGGCATAAAACCATATAAAACGGTTTCCGAAACGTACGACTTAATTATCTAGGCAATGCTTGAAATTTTCTTCACCTATGTACATCCGTTCTTGCCTCGCAACGATTAACCGCACCCTTACACAATCAGCCTTCATAACTCGAAATAGCCCACGTTCTACCGTTCCTATACTCCACGAACTTGAGCGACGCATAAACGCAACATAGTACAACGGTGTTAGCCACTTATCCCCCCTTCCATCGTCATTAACCTGTCAAGCTGTTAAAACTTACTATTAAAAGCAGTCCACAATGTCGTTTCCGATCCGCAATAAGATTGGACAAGCTGCTATATACACGATCGCGAGCAATTCTCCAGGCGTTCTTTACATTTTGAACATGCGATCGTTGGAACACCGATTCAGGATCGAACGTCAGTCATCCCTTAGCGAAAAGAAAGAAGCCCGCGGCCACGCTCTCGTTTTTCTGCCGGGCACTTGACCTCGCGTCAGTCAGCTTAGCGTGAACAATGCGGACGATTAACGAATCAACGGAAGAGACGTAGCCGCGGAGTGTTCTAGTGCGCTTCGTGGAGCGGAAGTGATCCCCTGCCTGGTTCTGCCCCTCCTCGACTTCCAGTTCCCTAGCATGCCATCGAGTTTTACCTCTTGCGCTGCCCAACCGCCCCTCCCCTCCCCTCCTCTCCCCTCCCCATCCCTTCCTCTGCTCCATGCAACGAGCAACAGTCTCCCTGCGGCAATCGGCGATCCGATGAACCGGAACCTCTCGAATTCACCGAGCCAGCCCACGAGTATCTCGCTGAAGACCGCTCCTTCGACGGCATCGACTGCCAATCATGCGTTTACTCGGACGGGTCTAATCCCTCGAGCACTCTTCTTTGGGATAGGCTACGGAAATGTTCCACCGATTGTCTGGCGCTACGCGAGCAAAGGATTCACTTTTCACGCCGATTCACATCCGCGCGTATGGGCTACGGTTGATGAGTGACATTTTCATCCGATAATAAGAATTTTCTTCTTTCGCCCAACATCCACGAATTTACACATTCCACACACATTTAATACGTTCCACCGTGATTGCTTTGCGACAGCGTAGATTTCGTAGATCGATTAAAATCGAAAGAGTCCTGGCAATCCATGAAATCGAAATCCATAAAAATTTTCAATAAAGTATCGAATCGAAGAACAGAGTCAGAAAATTTACTCACTTCTTTAGTTCCAAATTTACGAACGAAACTACCAGTTCAGGATAGCTAATGAAATCGAAGAATGCAATTTTTCTTCAAACTTTTCTTCAACTTTTCTCCGTACATGTAGGCGTCGTGTGTACTGGTTACATATTTTATCAACAGCGGCTATTAGCACGCACCTACTTTTATAATATATATTAACAATGTCATTTTCCAAATATTATTTGTTAATTGTCGGTATAAGTGTACGCGTGCTCGTAAGAGATAAATATTTCATCATGTATCGATCTATGTACGGAAGAGCGCACAAAGAATCCGCACAAATGCAACAATTTCGAATCACGATGGTATCGATAACATCGAAACTGGGTCCGCATCCATCGCTGTTCGTTCGAAAAACACATAATAGCAAACCACTCGAGTTACACATGGTTCCATAGAGCCAGCAGCGCTACAGCGTATTAACTGACGTTATTGAATTGCACTGGTATTGAATAAGTGCGACGAAGCCTATCGTGTCATGATACCCGTGCTTCCGGTTCCCGACGTCCACGAAACCTCCGGATCTATCCGATCAAACGTCATTCTCGTAACACGCGCACAGAGGCGTGCACACAGGTTACAAGTTCATAACATAATATTTTAGAATTGTTATGGCACATGTCGTTGCTACACGAGTACGTTCGATTAATTTTTCATGTATATGTATGTATGTACTACAAGAATTGTCCCTCTACCGATTGAACGTGTATACAATTTTCCAAAAATATATATGTGATTCGTTATCGTTAACAGAATATTTCCGAATCAATAGGAGAATTTGTTGAAAAATGTCCGATATTCCGACGACACCAGATAGATAGAACAGGGAAGAATATTATACCATAATATTGAATTGCGACCTGACACCAATTTAGTATTAGACGGGTACAGTGTATACTGAAGCTGAAAAATCATTTTGCCAGCAACAGAATCGACTCTTCAACGAGAGACGATCAAAGCATTCTTCGAACGAAATTTTACGAGTATCTTTGCATCATCATCATTGCGGGAAACTATGGCGAGTGTTCCCGACAAAGCAGCGACGACGAAAAAACGACGGATCGGTCTGTTCGATGGCTGTTTTGACAGGAATACGGAGTTTTTTTCGCGAGTTCGATCCGCTCGTTACGACGACCGAGTAGCCGAGATCATCATCCGTGACCAACACCTGGAGGAATGGCTCCTCTTCAAGGACGCCGAACAACAGATATCTGCTCGGTCATCATCCAGTCGTCAACGATCCTTTCATTCACCTTGTCGATGTCTTTTTTCTATTTCGACGCGCGCCGGTGTTCGTTCATTGATCCAAAACCTATTATGCAGATGTACGATACTTTTCGATTCTAATCAAAATTCGATAAATCATCGACCGTAACCCGGTCGAAAAGCGAAAGGAAATCGTCCAGCGTACAATATGCTTGAGACATTGAAAGCAGTTATGATATCGGTTTCGATCCTTCAAACGATTGTACATCATCTTTACTCCGAACGTGTAATTGTTGCATGAGAAATTGATATTTCCCACTATTAATTTCTTTCGATTGTAGTTCTTACAGCCACATGTTCCCGTATCTCGTATCTCGTATCTCGTATCTCGTATCTCGTATCTCGTATCTCGTATCTCGTATCTCATTTTAAAATAGTTACCTTTCCCTGTCTAAATATGCATATTGGCTTTTGGAAGAAACAATGCCAGGATCTTATGTTGCCAGTTCTCAACTAAGTATTTAAAATTATATAACAAAGAAATTAATATTACGAAAGAAAAGTTGACAGAAGAAAAATTCCCATGTCCAAGGAATGATAAAACGATAAAATTCGACTTTCTCTATGATCGCTATGGTCTATCAGCACAGACCACGAAATAACGGTGTATGTGTATGTATGTACCTCAGTTTGTTTTCGCTTAAAATTACTCCTGTTGTGTTACACAGACAGCTGACGCAATTGGAAAACGAAGTCGACTAAGCTCGTTCCTTGTCGAAAGCTAAAAGTAGAAGACCGATAAGAAGCAGTCCTTAATTGATTACTAGGGAAACTTTACAAATGACCTACTTCGCTTCTAGCCACGAACTCGTTCACATATATGTATCGTTATAATAAAATGTCTATTGAAACGATAAATTATGCGCAAATTATGTGCGAAAATAAAACTAAACGTAAGAACGATTTTATCCCTATATGGTTTTTAGACGATTCGTCGATGTTACAAACTCATTGTCTCATACGTTCTGACCCGCCTGTTTATTATGTACGTAGTTTTCCCTTTTCCCCTTAAATAATTGGATACAATTTACGTATCTAATTTCTTCACTCTCTCTCTCTCTCTCTCTCTTGTCATCTCTTCACTTGGAACTGTTTCACAGGGATAATTTCTAATTTCTAATTAAATATTTAATGTTTGATATTTTAAAACTCATAAACGATACACATAAATAATACATAGTAAATACACAAGTACATAAATAATCCATCTATTTACATTTACATCGACTGGAAGCAGACGAGTAAAAAGTGAAAGGAACGTGGCAAAAAGTACGATTTGCCGCACGAAGAGAACAGATCACATTTCCACTAATAATTCGAACGTGAAGTTGATCAGGTCAACTTTCCTTTCCTCTGGCACGCACGGATGAAGAACACGGACTCGCGTGTTTTCGACCCTGCTGCTATCGATACATCTGCCATTTGTCACGTCAAATTACATTCGTCGGCCGGCCGATTTATGAGATACACGACGGACACGTCGCAACGGCCAAACGGATGGCCACGATTTAACGCCGATCCTATCGTTAAACACGAAGAGTTCCGTGGTACCTGCGCCCCTCGTGCTTCGACTTGTACGAACTGTTCCTGCGGCTGCGGCTCTCCGGATCTTCCGGATTTACGTATTAAAACCACCTCGAATATTCCTCTCCGAATCATCTTCTCCTTCACTTTCCAACCATATTATACTTTCTATCGAATCCCTTCTTGTTACAGTATGCCTGCCTAAGATTATCCATCGTCTATCGATTTAGTTTTATTTAAAACGACAAAACTACTTCCAACTGATTCACAGACAAAAAAAGTTGATAAGTGAACATTTCAAATTTCGCTCGTACGATTAAATAACGTTCCGCTTTGATATTAAATTCAAAATGTTCGAGTGGCACCAAATGAGAACCGCTAAGGTCACAACTGGTCTGCGTGTATTTCGACTGAATGAAATTCTATTTTCATGACGAACACATCCCGGTAAAGACGCGAGCATCGCGTAGAATAGAATGTTAGATGCACGCTGGCTTATCGGACGAGTGAAAAATGAAAAATCAGATTTTGACATCAATAATACCTGCATATATTTCTTCTCTTTAATACGAAGAATAGACAAATAACGAATTCTAGAAGATACTATAGATAAATACTCCAGTAAATAATACTAATTGCAGATACTAATAATACTGATTTCCCACAAATTTCTTGTACTCGTATCCATAACAAAAAATGATATTTTCTTCGCTCTAAAATTCTTATACAGATTCACTAATCACATTTTCCCCCCACCCCCTGCTAATTTCCTAGACCTGGGCGATGGATCGTGCGAAGTAGAATGTTGCGCGTTCTCATCGATTCGAGAAATGTGTAATACGTAAAAGAAGAGACAACGTAATCGATACGTCTCGAACGTTTTTACAAGGTTCCAAGTTATTGGACGGTTTGAAATATGACCGAGTCATCGTGCAATCTGCTAGTCAAGTTTGCCTTCTTCGCTGCCTGTTATAGCCGTAGCAACGCACGGTATAAGTGAATGAAAGTCATAAACAGAGAGAATACCAGATTTCTGTCAAATCGGTTTATACAATTCGGTTTCTCTGTACAAGAACCTAATACAATTTCAAAAATTACGTTCGTCGCAACGTGTCGAGTTAACAGAATGGAGGAGAGTTAATCCACATTTCAAAACTATTTCTAAATCTGTATCGTACGCATATCGTAGAATAAAGTTTATCAAATATCGATCCAGATTCGAGTTTCATGCAGAAATTACTATGTAAACGAGCAGCCAACAGTTTCTTGGACTCCATCCCAAACATCCAGAAACTAAATGAACTCTAACGATACGGATAAATAAAAGTAAAGGGGCAATCCAAAGAATGGTCTAATCTAAATTAATCTAAAATTAATTGCCGGCTTTCTTTCAAATTGTCGAATAGAAGAGGAAAGCAAGGCCGTCGTAGTCTCATCGATAATGGTCAGCCGGTTAATTCGCATGGTTGGATGGCTGCTCGTGTACGCGATGGAACAAAGCTATAATTATTAGTGCGCGTCGTCTGTGCACTTACCGTGGTTATTTATTAAGGGGCACGGCCGGCGCGCGTCCCGTGGCTGCGACGCTTATGACACACACCTCTCGTGCATTCTCACCGAGATTATGAACTGCCGGCGAAGATGAAATTCCTTTGTTCTAATCCGCATTCGCGCTGCCGGTTAATTTGTCTGGGGCAGCTGCGTATATATAGACTGAACCGAGACCGAACCGCGAGTTCATCGTTTACACGGCATACTACGATTACGGCGAATAGAAGACCGGCGGTTTATTGAAAAATCGACGACGATTACCGCCGAGAACATTGAATTTTCAGCGTAATATTTTCGAAAATGCCTGCGAGACTCGAGTTACTTGTCATTTCGAGGTACGATAATTGCAGTTGAATAACGAGGCGAAGAGCTCTTTAATATTAGCAATTTACATGTAGAGTTGAATATGTCGTCGGTCTTGTTCGATACACCAGCATAGAGTGATCTCAATGATTTTTCAATCTGTTGTCGGGTCTTGGATTTACAACAACTTTCTCCTTACATATAAGCGGCCGAAGGCCTTAGTTAGTTAGGCCGAGATATTCGCAGAAAGTATCGATACAGCCGAATTCTGCCTATAGTTGCGCGCCCGTGGCAGAGTACGTGTCAGCAGTATTAGCCGTTAACCGCTTTGCGAGATACAATAACCTAACCCCAAAGCTAACTCGTCCCTTTAGCTTATAATATATACAAGGTGTTCACCGACAACTGTCGACCGAGCCTCCTAGGCAAACATTCTATCGCATACATTTTACAACATTTTACAAAGAAGCTGTTTTAAGAAACGCAGAATGATCTCAACTCCCCAAAAGTTTACAAATTGAAACGTTAGACATATAAGCGGATCGATCACGAGCATATGATATAATCACGGCCGTAGTTAAACCGCCGTAAACCGTAAGCCAGCCGGCAACCGATATTAACGTTATTTAACGCGATATACTGCTGTATCGTGCACGCACGACAATCATACGAAGAATTCACTGTAGCGGTACCGATAGTAGATGTTTCGCGAATCTCTCCGATAGATAGGGCCGTTTACTGCTTATATATAAGGAAAAAGTTGTTCGACATATACGTGTGCGTGAACAACTTCTTATTTAAAAAATCATTGAAATCGTTCTTTCTTGGTACATCAAATACCAGCTATGGTATAGAATTGAAGAATTCGTTTTCATAAATGTTGAATTGAAAGTCGTAGTCGTTCGAAGAAATACACGTTACGGACGTATAGAGAATTAACTTTAATAGAGAAAATGTTGATTTTCAGTTAAGTAAATTAAGCGCAATCGCGAATTCTGAATATAAAAACTTACTTAACATTTATCGTGGGACAGCATAAAGAAATCGCCGAAATCGTATTAGAATTACTTTCCAACTGTCGTACAACTGTCGTAACTGCGTGTTACATGCAATAACGAAGGTATTTCAAATCGACAAAATCGGTGGGATAGGCTGGATATAAAAGAAATTTTTGCATTAAAAATCTGGTTGCGCCGAACGTGAAATTTGGAAATGTTGAATATTGAAAATTGATAGAGTTAGATATTAGATATTCATGTCATAACGAATAAGATTTTGTGTTTCGAAAATTTCTTGTCTCAGGAACTGAAAACTAACGGGAGCTAATTTGGTAAGAAGAAATTTACGTTAAAAATATGTACGACTAACGCCAAAAGTGACAAAGAGAAAACGATGAAAATAATATTCGCGCATATTCCATTCTTGCATATTTTGAATGCACGATCGTTTCAACGACGCAAAGACGCAACGGCGCGACGGTCGTATCATTCGTATATATTATAGAACTATATAGTGCATCGCCTATAGCAAATGATTGATAGACCACAACTGCAAGCATCAAGTACATGAAATACCAAGCAAGTTCTCCTCGTATCTCTCATGAAAATAAAAGGACAGAAAACACAACGGCACTCTATTCTTACACCCCAATGTCCAATTAATAATTTCTAATTGTAATTTATGAAATTATTAAAAAATTAACCTGCCGCTCATCCGTTTCAAATAGTCCATTACTGTCGATAGTTCTCGTATTCATACAGAAATGTAATCGTAAAGTATAATTCGTATCACAAACGAAAGCATAAACAGTCACTTCACACTTCACTACTGTTCCACGTTTGAACCATCGAACTTTGAATTATTCTATACCAAATATCAAGAAACGAAATATTCAGTCGCGCATCTTTTTCACTTGCTACTGAAATCTTGTTACGGAACAACTGTTACCAACTGCCATCTATCGGCAAGGCAACGGACTACTTGCGCGTTTTTATGTGCTTCTCGCAAAAAAGGCGGGTTTCACGGGATTCAGTGTTCGTCGCGTGACAGCTACTTTATCCTAAAATTGTCAAACGATTTGTCATCGATACACGGATAAGCTTATACCGTAATACGCAACTAAGTATTTGGATTAGTTGAAATATTTCGAAAATTAAATTCCATATTAGTATGGAAAAGGAGCATATGGCATAGTTGCATTCTTTCGTGAATACATATATGAATAGTTTGTGCACTTTAGCCTGTATTCCATTATCAATCAACGCTAACATCCAACGATAAGTATACGTATGTCGCTTCTTCAACGAAAGCATATTTTAAAAGCATATTCTTAACGTTGAAAAATGTGCTTGCTACTGTGTATCTTCTTAGAGAATTTCAATCAGAATGCTTATATACACCGTTTACACCGTTTATGCGTGCTTTGTCTTTTCGACTTTTCCATGATCGAACTATGTCGTGAAAGTAAAAAAAGAGTGTTAGGTTAGGTTAGGTTAAATAGTTAAACTGTTGCTTGTTGTCCTATTTGCTATTGTTATTTCATGCCACTTAGTCGTTCAAATCATGCAAATATATTGAAAATATCAAAACGGTATAATATATTTAATATGTATATTGTATATTATAGTGTATTCGTTATTTAATATAGTACGGTATGCGTCTTACGAAACAAAGCATTGTTACATCTTTTCTAAGAAAATTTGTTCAGCCTGTTAGAATCTTTATATCATTCATATTTTCGTGTATTTTAAAATTATTATCCGCTCGTTATAACCGTCATAAAATGCTGTGAAAAACGAACGTAATCTTTGCTTGCAAACTCACTTATTATACATTGTTTAAACAATCAGTTTCAAAATATCTCATTCATGATTTTTAATATTCGATGAAACAACATAATGTCAACACATTCGATAAACATGTTAAAAGATGGTAGTATATTTTCACGAATGTATCCGCTGTTGTAGAAACGAGATGCACGAAGGCAAAGTTCAAAGTGAGATTCCTCGACGACAGGGGTAACGAGTGTCCAGCAATCTTCTAAAGAGAAGTCTTCCTGGAGTCCTTTTCCGTACTGTCGTGGAACCAAGTCCCAGGAGGAGCCAGAACACCGTAGGTAGACCAGATTTATGTGCAAAACTCGAACCGTCGCGTTCCCCCTTCGTTCGAGCTGACGGGGATGCAAGAAACGATCCCGGAGGATTCCAGGATAAACTTGCTTCTAACGATCGACGGATCTGCATGGACGACGATCTGGAGATTTGCTGTTTGAAATTTTCGTCACCCTCAAAGAGATTGCCAGTTCATCGATGCGGCGAATCACATAGGTTTCAAACAATTATATCGTACTTTATGCGTGCCTTAGCCAAGATGATAATGAAATTATTTTGCCTATTTCATATATTATTTCCTGTGTATTTTGCGCATTTTCCCCACTTTGTCATTTCCTAGACATACGAATGTAGCCGTAAGAGACTCGAATCTAATGAAAAAACGATAATAAATGCAAGTGTCTGGTAGGATAAAACTTTTTCTCACGCGTCACTGAAAACGCATCTGTCAACTATAAAAGGGAGATTTGGTAATTTTTGTTTCGCGTTTTTCTGGCAAAGTTACGGCCACCTGTTTTCAAACATTAAATATTCCGCGCAACAGTGTTACATTCTGTAATATTCAACTCGTATAGCTACTCTGGATGCGCCTTCAGTTTTGTTTCAATCTTTTCTGCTTCCATTTACATGACTTTCTCTCTTTATGCCTCTTAGATGATATCGCTGTTGCTTTTCTTATGTCCAGATACATGACTGGAACTTACAAAAGGAGTAGGTATTTTGGCCACGGTGTCCGGTTTAAATATTAAAATTTAAGAGTGGGAACTTTGTAACTACATACATATGTACGTCCGTCCAGCGCTATTTAATATTCCGCTCGGTGGCTTCCATCGGTTTTAAGAACTTTTCGTTATAAATTCTTACCTTCGCTTTGTCCAAATAAATTAACCCCGAAAGACTATCATGGGTGAAATTTCACCCCATTCCGTTTCATTGTTATCGTCGCCATGTTGTTTGTAACCGCTGCGAATAACAACTTTTCCACGTCTCGTTTGATATCGAGCAGCATTACGATAGCACAGTACTTTATTTATTTCTATTTTAGGTGATATCATAGAAAGGAAACTGTACTGGAGTAAAATTTCACGCGTGATAGCGCGAACTTGATTTTCTTTGGCGATAGCTTCTAAGGGTTAATGTTTCTACTGTTTGAAGTATCGAATGGCGCTCGTCTAACGCCAAGACTATTTCGTTTTCCTCCGACACGCCGTTTATTCATGCATGTATCGAACGATTCGACTCTTCGAACGAACCGACAATCCGTAAATACAGACGCATGAAAATCCAACATGAGGCTTAACGATCCAGTAGACCCGATTGGTGGTTACTTGCTCGTCTAGTCACCTAATTGTAATTTCCAAGGGGCGCGCGATGCATTAGAACATGATCACGTATGTATGTGACACGTCAGCCGGTTGCGACGATGTTCCGTGTCCTGCGTGGGAACCGTCCAGGTCACGCGTCTAAGATCCGCGCGCGGAATCGCCAAGTGGCCGAGTAGCAGACGTCGCGTACTCGCCCGCTGGAAAACGACCAGCCGGGCCCTCTCCGCTTTCGATATCTATGCTTTCCAGTGCACTCGAATTGTCACGTTTGCGCTTTAAAGAACCAAGCTATTTATTTCCATAGCCTCTACGCGTTCGCCGCGATTCACCGAGTTAACGTAGCAACGAATACGGAACCGCGTTTCTGTCTTACAATACAACAGGAGGCTGACGCATCCGAAACAATGTTTCGCACACAGCTCGAATTTACCGAATCGATATTGATAAATTTTTCTTTCATAGCTCATTATTATTATTATCATTGTCATTGTATTTATTTATACAGATAACGAGTCATCGCTGTTATGTCGATTATATCGGTCATGTTTGAAATTTCACATTCGAAGATGCACGTACGAGACAGCCGTTGCAAACATACAAGATACCTTCGTACCTTATAAAAGTGTACGAACAGTCGTCTATTTATTATATCGATAAGCTTCAATTCAATGGTATTTAGTAATCATGATGCGTACGATACATGTATATACACATATATCAAGATTTGACCTCGTCAACGTATCACAGTGTTATCCGACACATAGTTCGTATAGACGAGATAGAGCTGTTACATCGACGCTTTTGATCTCAACTACAAGGTGTAACTAATTGTTCGATAACAAACTGCGACGTTAGATCTTAAGAGCAAACTGTGACTTGACTTCAACCGAAGTGTAACTAGTGTCAAATGTAATCAACTGAACTTTCAAACTATGTACCAAAGAAATGTAAACTCGATTCTCTGTTTTCACGAAGTTACGAGGTTGAATTCAGAAGTCAAAGGATCCTATTCTTCGGGTAGGAATAGAAAGATCCTGTTCAAAAAAATCTTCTGTAAAAAAAAGAAGAAAAAAAAAAAGAGAAGAAAAAAAAATGATTCGACCGTTCTTTTTCGCTCGGAAAGTTTAGCTTTATTCGTTTCCTTGAAAAATCAAAGATCAACTAGAACGTACGAAGGAACAAATATAGACAGAACGTTTGAAAAAGTAATATGAATTGTAATATTTCAAGACTTGGTCAAAGTAGAGAAGCTTGGCATGATATTCCATGCCTTTTTCACCCAAATAACCGATATTTTTAGAAGCTTGCAACAGATCGAACTTTAATTTGAATCGCAAAATTCTTTCAACGTGTTGTGTGAGTCTTCATTCGCCTTTTTCCTCTTTTCTTATTTTCAAGAATCAGATACTAATTTAAATTTTCGGTCAATTCGTATAGATAAAAATGCAAGTTTTGCCACACGAATGACAGGAATACTGATTTTCGATAAGAAATACGAGGCAAATGTTGTTCGGACGTAGTTGAGACACATTTGGGCCTGACGTTTTCGATTTTCGACTCATTCAAAGTCAACGGGGGCGACACTCGAATATCAAGAAACTGCTAGGTGAATGAATGAATAAGAGAAAGAAACAACAGTATTCACAGAGGCTACGTTGCTCTTTGTTTTACGATCAACGAAAATAGAGGGTCAGAATCAGACGCGTCATAGATTCTGTACATGTTTAACGAAATTCAAATTTTTATCGTACCCTTCTAAATATTAATTATAACAAATTATATTTAATTATACATAATATATTTCATATATAATATAATAATATATTTCAGACATCTCATATATCTTTGCGTATTATTGAAATTTTCCACGCGCGCGTAAACACCCGCGATATCATCGATACTCGTTCATCATTGAACTTTCCACGTACTCCTAGGTATCTTATTTTCTGCATTTCTCCCCAAGATATCCGTAGGTACGTGCTTTTTAAACTCGAAGGATTAAACGAGACTCCACTGTTTGCAGCATGTAGTTTACAGTATGCTCGGACATGCGATACGACGAGTCCATTCAAAGATTCGAACGTTTCCGAAAGCGTGCGCGTTCGAGGATAAAAAAGAAATTCGGCACATTCATTCAGCATCGATCATACATACGGATCGGAACACGTGAATCATATTCATATCTGATTCGAATAACAATGGCGGTGAAGGATCGCGAGTATTGTTATGCGGCAACATGACGGGCCGGTGGCATTCCGTCATGCTCGCGTTTCCCAGATCGAAATAATGCTATGCGGACATTATAATCGTAAATATGGGGCCTCCAGCCCCGTTAGGAATCTGCCTGGCACCCACCTATTTCAAAAGAGAATCATAATTTATTATTACATCGGCTCCGAGCTGAATAATAATCGGCCGCGAGCAACTCTTCCGAGAACCAGGTCGAGTTTCGATCGATCTTTGAATACTTACGCGAGCCTCGATCCTCATCCGCGCGCTTCCTTTACTTTTTCTCCTCTTTCCTCTTACTTACTCGCCATTCCGATCGATCGTAGAAATTTTCTATGAAAAGTAACATTTCCTTTCCTTTCCTTATAATACTTGAAACTGGACCTATCGAAATGAACTTTAAGTCAGTAGGTGTTGCCAGTTAAATGTTCATTCCTTCACCGGTTGAATCTACGATGCTTGTATGTATGTATGCTTTGAACGTAAACTGTCGTCATGTGTATGTATGTATATATATATATATATATGTATGATTTATATTTCATATGTTTCTCTGATAATTATATATTGTTAATTACAAAATAATGTTGCTGTCGGTTGCTGTTCGGTAACATGCCTGTCCATGTATCGTTTTCCAATATCGCAAACAAAGGTACCGCGGCACGATGTGCTCGAATCCATTCATATTATCAATCCATAAAGGAATATCTATGAATGTAAGGTCTATACGAATGAACGAAACGTCTGTTCACGAATGAGGTACTTGTTATTTTATCGTATTGGTTGAGAATTAACACGATTTAGAACTGGATTTCTATCAAAATTGCAAACACGATTATTACGTAGCGCTGAACAGTCATTTTCTAAAACATAAACTTAAACTTTCACGTCGAGACAAACTCCTAGACATTTTGATGGTTACTCGTAGTTGAATGTCTCCTTAATTAAAGCGTTCAACGCAGAAATAATCACGAGCATGATTTTTCCCGATTTTTCCGAGCAACGATTATAACGAACTGATTCAAGTAGTTAATCGAATTTTTCCCAGGCAACCGTCCACTCTCCTATTCCGAACGTGGAACTTATGGTAGTTATAGGAGCGTCCGATAAATCGAAGAAACCAGCCATGGAATACCAATCGTACCAATGGCCTCCAGTGGACGTGGCGCGACATTGAAAGGAATGTAAATGCGTTATGAACGTCGGCCCAGTTCCACACGGTGTCACAGATCGTCTGCGGCTTACAGATTGCCCCATAAACGGAGCTCGGTTCGAAAACGCACGACTCGAGCCATGGACGATGTACGTGATACGCGGCATTCGAGAATTTTGTCAGGAGAGACCGTTTGGGAACACGCTGGATCGACGAAATTTTTATTACCGACTAGCGATGGGCGCACCCATTCGCTCTGTTCCTTGGCGATTTCTCAAGAAATTTATGTTACTCGATCTTTCTAAAAAAACAATCTGAATGTTGGATGGTCTGGAAAATTAGCGACAAACTATCTTTGACGTGCGATAATCCTGAAGAATGGTCCAAAATATTGATTTATAGGGAAAACTGGGGGAGACTTTTTAAACATTTTTTTGTTGCAAGAAGCGTGGGAAAAGCGGTAATTTTTGCATTTTTTTTTTTTTAATCATCGAAGCATTGATTTGTTGAAAAAATCCATAGTGCTTGAAAATCTTTGTTCAATAGATATCACACACACACACACACACACACACACACACACACACACACACACATATATCGAATTCAGGGATTTCAGAAGGTTTGGCAGAGAGCGTGCAAAGAAACTCGAAAATTTTCAAGTCCATCGCTAGCGATATCAGCTTGTGCATTCGTAGCACGTAGCATCTTTCTGAATATCGCACGAAATGTGCTGTTTAACACGAACCGATTTCGCAACCACGGAATTCGTGCGTAGCTATTTCGGTTCCGACACGTAAACGTTCCTGTAGTTTCTGAATTTTATACGGAATTACCATTATACCTGTATATATCGTTATTATCGTTATTATTATCAAAAATCTAAACAGACGAAACAGATGAATTCCGAAAAAATCGTAATGATTCGATTCCCTTTATCTTACACCAGCCATCGACATCCACCGGTATTCTCACGCCAAGCAAACCTCGAAAGAAGCGCTCGCCCAACCGTTAACACGTCGCATTAGTGTCGCAATCGCGATGCAGAGGTTAACCAGATAAATCGACTCGTTGATCGCGAAAGAAAACTTGTCTAGGGACTTTCCCGATTTTTGCCGCGTGGTCAGCCTCGCGGGGTTCCCTGCACGTCGCGTCTCGCCGCATCGATCGACGATCGCATTCGAGAATCGATGTTTCGTTAAAGGCTGCTTGGACCACCATGATCGACGGGACGAGCATCGCGGTGTCAATTAATGAGTCGAGAGGGGGCGCGGACGGGGGGGGGGGGGGGGGGGGGGGGGAGGGAGGGGGGGGGGGGGGGGGGGGGGGGGGGGGGGGGGGGGGAGGAGGAGGAGGAAGGAAGAGGAGGAGGAGGTGGAACGGTACGTGGAACGAGGACCGCGGGACCAAAGCAAAAGACCGAGGGCTCCACTGGTTTTGTCGCTCGGTTCCTGGTAGTCAGCCATAATAAATACATAATATACACATAAAGGCGAGCCGGCGCGATCGAAATGATCAAGAGAAATCGTCGATCGTCCTGGCAGGGCGCCGTGGGTGGCTCTGGCTACCGATCGTTTCGAACCTCGAATGAAAATCTCCACGCTATCTGCCTTGCTTGAGCGATTACACTCTACCCTTTTCGGCCACCTAATCGACCAACTACGCTTCTTTAGGTCGTTCCTTATTCGATCGCTATCCCTTTCGCGACCGGTTCGTTCGAAATCGTTCCAACAAACATGGGCATTATTACATCGATGGATCTCCAGGTGATGACGGGCCTCTTCATTTTATCCGATCGAAGCTGGCATTAAGCTTGATTTCAGAATCAAGTAAGAAGTCGGAAGCGAAGAGATTTCTTGATGCGAAAACTGAACTTGTACCACCTTGGATGAAATTAGCCACTGCTACTCGAATACACGTAAGATTAATTTCGCCTCAAGATACATTGAATTATTAAACATTCGTAAGTCGAGCGTGACAAACTTGTTGCCTTGATTATGATCGTCTCGCTATTAACTCCGAGAATGATTGGCCGATATTCGATTCTACTATATCTTTCTACTACTCTCGCCACGTGGCGCATTAAAATTACGCGTATTTCAACGAATATATACGATATACGATATATATACATATACGATAGCAAGTAGGATAAATTTCAAACGCTATTTACATTTGACCCATCGTCAGCTGACTACATTTCACCGCGTCTGGTAACGATTCGTCGTCAGTGGATGTACGAAGCCGTCGTCAGCGTTTTTGTGCTCCCTAATTTCGGACGGTCCGTGTTCATTTTTATTGCGATTCCTGCGATCCGTTCAGTTCCCGCTTTGGATTTGACGGCGGTTTCTTTCTGCAATGTCCCCGATTCTGATGATCGCGCGCGTGAGAATTGTGCGAAACAGCCGGTGAACATCAGCAAACGCGAAAAACGAGGGTCAGAGGGGTTAGCTACAGCAATGGAGGACAGCTTCATCTCCGAGGTGGTCCCATGTGCCGGCAAAAACTTCCATATCTCCGGAATATCTTTCTCCTTTAATTTCCTCCAAATATGCAGAATTTTTCGGAAATTTGAAAAATTCGATTCCTAAGCAGAAATACGTTCTATACGACCAACTGGAATTATTAATTAGATATTGTAGCAAGTATTTTGTACATTCTTTTTACTGTTAAATTTCCGCGAGCAATTCACCCGATTATCGTCTTTACTTTTACTCACGTCGAACATCTCATCGAATATCTTTACAAGCTTGATAATATAAGCATAATAAGCAATAGAACATGTTCGCATCTCCGTCTAAATAAGAAACAGCCAAGCTCAGCTGCAAAGTAACACAATTTTCAACAAACACGAAACCAATCGTGACAACTTTTTTCACTGGTGCAAATAGCACCAGTTTAGTTAGCCTTAGCGTTCGCTTATCTGGTCGATGGATCGATCGGCCGGTCGATTCGAGGGATCCGTTCTTACCGATCGATAAATAACGAGCACGCATGCGCTTCTGGCGTAGACTTATTTAATAATTTATATTATGCGCGTGCACATAAATCGACCTGGCCTGGCGAAGAAAGCCATGATGTATGGGATAATTTGACGTATAGCGAGGCCACCGATCGTACCGGCCATGTACGGCTGAATGACCGACTGTAAATTACTGGCACGTCGCGTAAAAACAACAACGGGGCTGGCTGTCCGGCCTCCCTTGACCGACGCACGTCGACGTCCATCGGCGTCGATGCCTCATCGACACTCGAATCCCCATTAACTGTTGCCTGACGCGAACGCTGAATCCACTTCGTCCTGCAAGATGCTCGCGTAGACTGTGTACACCGCGATTCCAACGTGTTCCGATTCACCTTTGCCTTCTCTCTGCCGGCGAGAAAAACGCGAGATCGTGCGCTCGATAGGGTTGCAAAGCGTTTCGCATTGATTTTTCTGACGGAGCAATATTTTACAATTTTCTCAGTCATCTATTTGTTTCTCGGCGCTTGATCTCTGATTCCTCGGATTCCGTTCTTTAGGAATCGAGAAATAATCATCTCTGTCAATATTATATATGGCTCTGGATGTAACATGTCGCGTTTATCACGCTGCCCCCGCCCCCCCTCCCCCTAGCCAATATCGTTTTCTTTATTTTTCATTTAATTTCTTTCCCGTCATGTCTAGACGAATATGCCACCGTCAGAGTTTCGCCAATATAGGTACTGTCGTAGCGAAACTCTCGTAATAGGTACGCGTGTTATCAAATGAACCCATCAATAGGTTTGCGTTGCAAACGATTTATTCGAGAGGAAAATTAAGAGGAGAAGAATACATGCAGCAACTATACGTAAGTCGTAATATTATCTTCCTCTTATCTGAAATATCGTTATTCGTTTCTCGCAATTAACTCTCGAAATTCTCTGTCAAAAAAATTTGAAAAGCGAAAAAACCTGGCCCAAATGTATAGGGATCGAGCGAAAGAGGAGTGCAGCGAGAAAGTTGGTGGCGAACCTCGTTAATTTATAACGCGTCTCCCGTCCCCTGTCTTCCGTCTTCCGTCTTCCGTCTTCCGTCTTCCGTCTTCCGTGGTAAACGAAATTACGTAAAGGGCGTTAAAAACATTTCGAAAGCGGAGCACGAAGACGGCGCAAAGATGGCGGAAAAACAAGCAGGGCGAAATGGCCAGCTAACGTATTCGCCTCGAGTAGACGGTAGACAGTAGACAGGGATCTCAGGTAACGATTTTAACGGCATCGTCCATTAAAGGCTCCGTCATTATTCACAATTTGAGCTAAACCCTCCGTTTCCGGGATCAGCACCCCGAACGACTTTTAATTACCTACATATCAAACGACACGACGGAGGGACACGATTATTGATTGTTTCCCTGTTTATTGTATATTTTAAATTTAATTCGGAGTCGCAGGGAGGCGAGCTCTACCGGCAATAGCTGTCAAACGGTGCCTCGTTTTTAAATCCCTCTTGTAAAGTAAAATGAGACAAGTCTCCTACTCTCTACCACCCCTGCTCTTTCTGTTACTTCGGGCTAGACTCATCCCCTTGCCACCCCCTTCCCGCCCGCCCGTCGTCCCCCCTCCTCCCCCCTGCCTGCCCCCTTCCTGACCCCTTCTTTGTCTCTGATAATTCGCATCGATACGACATACGAAAGACGAATCGAGACGGAAGATGTTGCCGAGGATTCGACGTTTCGACTTTTTATTGGCTGAACCGTGATTGCGTTTCTCCATCATACTTGATCGCGCCGACGCGACGTCGATATCGATCGTAGTGTTCCTTCGCTTTCTATCGAATTTATTGAAAATAACTAGTAACGAGATCAAGTAATTACACGAATAAAAGAAGAAACGAACTGCGAGTGAACGAACCGTCGACGACAAACGCTTAACAGTCAGTTGAAAACCAAAGATACGAGTATACATATACGATCAATGAATTCAAACGTATATCGTTTTACGCGTAATAAGCAAATAAGAATAAGCCACGCACATAAGGGGCCACGCACGCATGCCACACATTTTACCACACGCATATAGCAATAATTGTCTTTTGCTCTTCCGAATAACGCGTCGCTGTTTCTCCGATTCTCGCAAAAGTTGTTACGGGATCGCAGATAGCTCGCTTCCGGTCGCGCAGTGACTCCTCATCCGTTGCAGCGTACTAGTTCTTCCGGTCATTAAGTAGGGGGTCACCCTGTAATTTGCAGAGACATTATACGAGTTGATTAAAATAATAATGCCGAGCTGGCATGGTACGGCACAGTCGATGAGCGGCAGACCGGGTCGAAACGAATCGGCTTATGAATATTGATCCCCATCCGGTGTTCGGTAATAAACATATCGTGCGGCATCGTTTTTACATTCGCATCACAATGGAGTCGAGCGAATGTAATGTCACCGGTGGCCACGGATTATTGTAATCGAATTATTTCACGTCCGCTTTTTCGCGGCTCTTCTTTTTCCATCAGCGCCAATTGAATATTTATAGTTGCCACAAGTCCACGGCTAATTACGCAGCTCGAGGCACGATGTTACGCTGACTATAAGTGAGACTGCCTTTTTGCAGCCGAGTGACTCGTCTGTAAATCGAAATCGAGCCACTGGACAGTTTGATGAGTTTGACGATTCTGTTTTCTTCGTTCCGAATAGATATATCTGGCACCTTGTTAATAAAATTGATTGGTCTTGGCGAAGCTACAAGTACTTAATATAATATACAAGTTACGCGCCACCGACTGTAAGAAGCGGTAATTTCTTTCCTTGCATTATTTGTAGCCGGCAGTCTTTGAATTTTCAGAGTTGAGCTCTATGAAGAATGTCATTTATAGAAATTCGTTGCATCTGTGTTAATTGCAACAACAACAACAACAACAACAACAACAACAACAACAACAATAATAATTGTAAGACTGAAAACGCGTAAAATTATACGAAATGAATGAAGATGATATAGCGAAAAGCCGGCAATATAGGGACTGGGGTCCATGTAAGATCGCAGGGGGCCGTCGAACAAGTGAGGGCAACTCTTACTGCCGTTAGGTAGCGGAACCCCCGCTGACAATTCGGCCCCCCATCGACACCTGACAACCTGCTAGCTGCTACCTACAAATTGCCTTGCGTCCTGACCCCTGCCATTCCGATACTTATCATCGGTTGTCTGATACGAGCGTCTCAACCTGCGCCAACTCTGTAAGTTTTCAACGATTTCTAAAAATTGGAAACAAAAAAAAAAAAAAAAAGAAAAGAAAAGACGAAAATTGTTTCATTAGTAAAAATATATAATCTAAGACATGATCTAATTAAGAAGCAGAAGTGACGGTAATTAGACAGGCGCGTATGTATTCGTGAATGTTTATATCAACGTAAAATTGATCGTCGAGCGTTTTAACTGTCGAGAGAAGTTTCAAACTCTCTATTGTATGGTACAAAAGGTTACATGACATTCACGTACGATTAACAAACGCACGATAGAATTAACGCACAACTTTGAAATTACTTTATTCCGCTTACGTTATCGATTACCGCTATGATCGTTCAATCTGAATCGACTGATCGCAAAAACTGATACGTATCAATAAGTAACTGGAAATAACTTGAAAATACCTTTCTAACGACTCTCTGTTTATTTTCATAAAAATGTGAAGATAAAATAGAACGAAATTTCTGTGGAATGAAATTCGGAAGATCGTTACATGTATGTACAACGTTCCATATTATGTTCGACGAACAGGAGGGCAGATCCGCGAACAGATACGAAAGAAATAACAAGAACGATGGGTCAAGTATATAAATCCAAGAGCGAATACCACACGGTGGCCCCCACACTGTTAATTACTGGACCACACATCTCGCCACGTTGTCCTTTCAACGTGTAAATTCCAGGTATAACATTCTATGACGAATCGGTGCAAGAAAAGAACCCATTCCCTCCTATCCTCGAATGGACTGGTCTTCCCTTCTCCCTAAACGAGCCAATGACGGATCAAATATTAAGAATATCCAACCGTCTAATTAGAAATCAGATTTCTCTGCCTCCGTTAATTCCTTTCCCGAACATCATTGAATTCTCTTTTTTTTTTTTTTTTTACATGGTGCTTATGAAAAGAAATTCCAGAGATTCGTTTAACAGCTATCTCTTCGTTCATTTTTCTTTTTTTTTTTTTTTTTTTTTTTTTTTTTTTTTTTTTTTTTTTTTTTTTTTTTCTTTTTCGTCCATTCTGTTAGATCTTACAATTTTATGAAGTTTAATGAAATCGAGGAACTTACAAGCGCTATGATAAGCTATTTTCCATTCGATTCACGGAATCTTTTATGCCTCTAATTTGTGCGATGGCCCTCTGTAAAATATTTACTACTCCAACTTTGATAAGTACAATTGTCACGCGTTATTTTACTTTATTTTACCGTTAATCTCTTAACCGGTTAAAATAAAATAATAATCTCCGATGAGAAAAGGTAACTCGAACGGATGCGTCGAACCAAGTTCGAATCACGCGGAATATCGAGCCTGTCCATCTTTTTCGTCTATCTATCTAACGTAACGTCCGAAATCTACGGCGCGATAAGAATAATCCGAGCGAGAAAGAAATCTGCACTGCATTAAAACCCCAGAGGGGTAGCGCGTAAACCGATCGAGTCGGGGGCGGTTACGTAGCGAGCTATAATAATCCCATAGGGCCGGATTCGTAACGCGACAATTTCCCGGTGCATTAAGGGGACTTGCATATTTTATGGGGACTTTTGCATATAATTTTACGCCGTGTTAAAGCGACATTAAAACACGCCAGCTGGATAAACAAGGCGCGACTTTTCTTTCTAGCAAAGCTAGGGACGTTGATGTCGCTGCCCGAAAGACGGAACATGGGCAAGGGAGGAAAAAGAGGTGGGGCGAACGCGAGGTAGCACCCCCTGGGAGAAACGAGAGATAGAGCTTTATGGCAGGCACGGAGAAGGGGTGTTTGCACAACCTACGATACATGTGTCTATGAACCCTCCGACCAAGGGGTGGCAGAAACGATTCGACGATTCACTCAAGAGCTACTCCTCGCCTTATCAGCGATCGGGCTAAAGATAATCGGTGCACTTTCACGGCAATCTTTTTCTCCACGAAATGCAATCATATCGGGATCGAATGGATCTTGAATAGAGAATAGTCGAGGGTGAACACCGTGGCGCGAAGAGAAGAAAGCAGCCAGACTCTACAGCCGGTTGGATAACTCGCCTCGAGTTACCACTTTATCGAGCAAAGTACGATTATTTCGGTGGTATGCTGTTGTTCAATGTGGCGGTTGTTCAGAACTAGAGAATTTCACACATTTATTTCACTAGGTTCTGAGATTATGTCGAGGTAATTTTATTATAATTTGCTCTCTGTTATTAACACGTACCGCACCGGGCCAATTTCTGCAATACGCCGCTACTGGTTAAACGGCAGCAAATCTGAAGCAAATTTTACGAATGAATTTATGAGCCCGCTCATGCGTGCATCATCGTCGTATCGTACAGATGCGTGTTGGTATTGTTGCTTATCGAAAAGCTGATAGCTTCCTTTAGTAGTAGAATTTAAGAAAGATCGTGTACGATGAAATGCTGTACACTGCATATGAATTTCTCAATCGCCAAAACCAATTATTTTCGTTGACAAAATTTCCAGAAAAAGTGTCTTCCTTCCTCTCAAAGCCACAATCGAAACCCCGAAACCCCGTTTTATATAGAGAGCGCTGCAATTCGGCAAAGATTTTTTTTTCTTTTATAAAGAAACGGAATCGACACTTGACGCGCTTTAATTAAGTTCGTTGATTTCCGGATTCGATTCGGCAGTCGAAGCTGGACAAGCGAATTCGATGGATAGATAGAAGGTGAGTGGTGAGTGGTGTGCGTGCGCGCGCGCGCGCGCGCGTGTGTGTGAGAGAAAGAGAGAGAGAGAGAGAGAGAGAGAGAGAGAGAGAGAGAGGCGAAACGGCGTAGGGGTTGCAGGGGTTGCCGGATCGCGTAATGAAATATGCGTGACGAGAGGTCCCACGAGTCCTCGACTCGCACCATTACTCAGTTCGGTTCAGCTCGATGCGGTTCCAGTTTCTGCTCCGGCAAGGGTGGCTGCGCGCGTTATATTATTCAATTATGTCATTCCAGTTATACGGGCGCGACGGAGGGACTCGTTCTCGTGGAAGGAAAGAGAGACAAAGGGACGATCTCCCCTCAGAGGCGAAGCAGTGCTGGCGAGGACCAGGGGGCGGCCATTATGAAATTGTAGTTACTCGATTAATTTCAACCCTGCCGCGCGAATTATCATAAGATAATGGGCCCGGTTTAATTCGCCGACGGCAGAGGTAGGGGAAAAAGGGGTGGAGAGGTGGGCGATTCAGCCAAGTGTTTTATCGCTGATTACGCGCGCCGTACTCTCTCTCATTCTCTCTCTCTCTCCCTCTCTCCCTCTTTCTCTCCCTTTCTCCCTGTCTCTCTCTCCATCCCTCTTTCTCTCCCTTTCTCTCTCTCACTCACTCACTCACTCACTCATTCACTCACTCACTCACTCCCTCACGCTTTCGTTCTTTTAATCAGGAAATTAATCGTGAAATTTTAGAGGATGTTTCCACCAGGATGAATCTAATTTCTTTTCTCGTAGCGTTCGGAATTAGATCGAATTTTCTTTTTATCTCTCAAGACGCTGTTGTTAGGATACTGTTTAAAAGAAGCCTGTTCCGAAATGACTTTCGTTTCAAGTTTTTGGCATACCGCGAGATTACCGATGCTGATTTGCTCATTTGTTTATCAAAGTTTCTTAATGAAATTTACTAAAAACTATGGCACATCTTAATAAGCGATTCTTGTATGATCTTGTCTTGATTCGTATGACACAACAATTACCAATTAACAATTGATCAACGTTACATCAGATTTTTCTATTCCTATCACATATCCTTGTATATTTAATGTCTCGTGCTATAACGTTCTCGTTTCGATCATTTACGCCATAAATCTATACAATTTCATGAAAATCAGGGCCGCGCGTTCCTAGAAGAAGGTCTTTTGTCAAGATCCGTTTCGCTTCCTCTTAAACGATACAAGCTCGACATCGCCTCTATCTTCCTCAATTTCCCGCAATAGTGCAAAACCTTGCCCCTCTCGTTTAAAGTCCCTTTCAACCCTCCTACTTTGAGCATGGCGCGTGGACCGGTCCTTAGGTAGTTCCTGTCCGCGGAATTCCAGAGGCAGAGTCAAAAGAGGACCTCCGGTTCCCGGGGGAACGTTGCCGGCGCGGTGCCGTGTCCGGGACGCTCGTCCTTCGCTTTGATTTATGTCATTGTAAGTGACGTCACTCGTGTGTATCCGTCGAGCCACCCCTCCGGTAGGTCCTGTGTGCACAAAGGATCCAGCGTCATATTATCCCGGGCGTACCGTATATAAATGACCGAAATTGGGACTTATTGTGTTTGTCATCGATGCCGGAAAACTGCCCTACTGATTTATCATCCGGCTTCGCCTTTTCCGATCCTTGCACTTTATACACCCTTTCCGAGTCCAGATCCCCCGCCGTCTCGTTACTTCTTTATACTTGCCCGTCTAGGAACCAACGTTTATTGAAAAATGGGAAATTTTAATAAAGGAACGGGTATCAGAATCTCGTGGTGTTAATATTAACGATACGAATAATATTACTTTCGGACTAAAAGATTTCTACATCCTCTATTATTTGTACTGCAGAGAGGTCGACACAAATTTTTACCACCTTGAAACGAAATTCAATTCCAGCAAAAACTATACACAACGTCCCTTCGTTTGCTTTACTTTTCAATCTATAGAGTACAGGTCAGTACAGGTCAGATATCAGGTATCAGCTTCTCGGTCTTCATATGAGCCAGAAACGACAAATGTGTCAACACCTTTCCCTTCTATGAGTCATAGAAACAGATTCGTTACGTTTCCGTCGCAAAACTCCTCTAAAGCTCATCTACATGTTTCTTGCTCTGGTCTGGCTTTATCGCTGCGCCGCGTCGCTATGCTAATTCTCGGGCGGAAAGATGCAGCCGCGTTAAAGCGATCGCGCGAATAAGATATACCGTGCAGATATCTCCGGTATAATCCGTGGTATTAGTAAGCGTCCCCGTGACACTAGCATATTCTGCCGGGCCACTCCATTTGCACCCGGACCCCTATCTCGACGTCCTTCCAGTTCGATATAATACCCGGTAATTCCCCGGGGAAACGATTCTACGCGAATCCAAGGGGACGTACGACTCCTTCCATCCCCGGTTCAGATTCAAACCCCGTAAAATAACGGGACGGATACGTTTTGACAATTCTATTACGATTATTTCGTCGTGACCGACAGCTGCTCCATGCCTAACCCTAACGCTAACAGGTACTCTTTCGTTCCGTTTTATCGCGTAATTGAAAGAAGGGGGCGCGTGAATCGAAAAACGAGCCAAAAAGAAGCTTAACCGATTGCGTTCGCTCTGCACTTGATAGGAATTTGAACACGAAACGCGGTATCGTCGGCTCGATAAATACAACCAGAGATCGTCGATTTTCAGATAATTTTGATCCCGTTTTAGATCTTGTTGCCGGTCCAGTTCCAGTTGCGAACATAAAACGTGTCCATATACGGAATTAAAACTAATTTCTAGCGATAAAAATCCTGAAAGAGGCCGAAGTGCTATCAAAAGTGAGAAACCTCAACGACGATTACTCCATAAAATAAGCATACGGTATTGTAGTCTCCACAATGATCGTTAATTTATTAAAGAGCGGGGGAATCATAGTAGCCGATTGTTTCCGTTCGATATCATATGGCATCCAGTTTGCACAACAACGAAAACGTTGCAACGGTGCTACCTACTGCCACGAATTACGTGGATATTCCGTTTCCTGGTCAGCCAAGCCAAGAACAGTAAATGCAAATGCGATGGGTTCCCGCGTGGTTAATATTAATGAATGAATTTTCTCTTCGCGCCTTCGACCGCGCGTCCTTAAAATCCGCTCTTTCGATTATCGCGGACAGGGAATTTGATGCGGGAATTATTGCGAATCCGCGCATAATTTTCACATTAGTGCAGCTCATGCGTGTAACGAGGACTCTTGAAATTTGTTTGCCAGAGTTTCAATTGTTTTCCCTTATCGTTGATTCGAATGCTCGGTCTCCTGGTGTTATCGCGCTTCGCAGGAATTTTGTCTACCTACTATTTTCTATTTAAACGTGTCTCATATGTACACGACGTACATGTATATGTACAGTAGATCCTATATCTTGGATTCGATCTAATTGTAAGTTCCACCATATGGCAAGAAGAACGTACATACATAAATGTATAACGTATACAGGATGTGCCGGTTTCCTGCAAACATATTCTATCAAAGAGCAAGCAAAAGATAAGAAGATGTAAGAGCAGTTGTAAGAAAAACGTGCAATGACAACGGATAGATCAAAGATCAAAGATTTTACGAACCGGAGAGAACTTACAGAAAACTTTGAAAGTGAAACGGAATTACGGAACAAGTATCGACTGGGAATTTAATTGGGCGTTGGGTATTAACGCAAAGAATTCATGATCCTTTCAGTGAAATTAATAGCGACGAGCAAAAGCTGTACAACGTAATGAATTCAATTCTTACGCTTCGACACTTTCAAGTATGAACACTATCATAAAGAAATGAATTTTCCGCCGTTTGCTGGACAAGAAATCCCACTCCATTATTATTAATTCGTATCTGTCTTGTAACATTTCAGCAAAGTATTTATGAGCTTACATTTACATGACATTTCCTTCTTATCTTTATACTCGCGCAACACGCTCTAGCACCACTTTGCGCAAACAAGCCAACACACCCTGACCCTGTATAATGCCTTTTGAATACGAAAAACGTGCTTACCAGCTTCCCTAACAGCGAAACCTCCTCAGAAGTAGAGACTGCATCACGTAGAGCGATACCTAAAAAGAATAATACTTATTCTCGATGCAGCATCCCGTTTAGATTCCTTTTATGTGCCTTTCTGAATACTGTTAAAGCACCGGGAGCATCTTAGAAGTTACATTTACCCCCCCGGTGGCAGTGGTCGTTAAGAGGTAGAATTTTAGAGTGTCCCCCGTTGATCTTCCTGCTTTTTCGTGTTCTCTCGCTATCGTTCGCTCGGACTGGTTGTTATTCCCGACAGCTGTAGTTGCAGCAACGGGGATTGGCGATATTTTATCGAGACGGTGGAGCGCGCGCGTTTCTCTCGGGGCCGACAGGTGAGCACCGTGCACGTGGACAGAGGCGCATCGAATAAGGAATGCAGCTCCCGACAGCCGGAAAAGGCAGCCTGGACCAGAGGGAGAAGAACCACTGACCGGAACACATGTACAGGACCGTATATGGGAAGACATTGTGAGCGCAATCGCGTGCCACATGAGCGGTACATATTGCCTTCACAACCGACTGCTCCATTTAGGGATGTCGCCTTTCATATCGTAGCAGTTTCACCACTTGTCCCGATAGCTGATCGCTATCGGCTCACGCACGCGCGCACGCGCATGCCCACACTTCCACGACGTCTCGTCCAGTTCGTTCTCCGTTGCTTCAGCCAGGCCTCTTTCAAAGAAAAATTCGTCGAAATGAAACGAGTTTCGCGCACAGATTCGAGTCTCGATCGATTACTTTAACGCGAGGATCGTTCGATCGTTCGAAACGAACGGGCAAATGGTCAATGTTTTAATCCTTTAGTTGCTATAACTCGAGCTGCGATACACATACAGGGGAATTTCGATTAATCTATGCCCATGCCATTTCGACGGAACTCGATAGATTGATCCAAACTATTGTAGCTGTGTATAAGAATACTTGTCCTATCTTTTTTCCTTCTTTCTCTTTTTTTTACAAGTTACAAGCTATCTTCTTCTATCGTATTTCATTATTTTCGCCAACGGTATGGAAACGAGCAGGTCGTTAAAGGAGCAAATAAATCTCAACGAATACAGATGCTGATACGGTTGACGGACTAACGATTCGATCAACGATTCGATCAACGATTCGATCAACGATTCGATTAACGATTCAGGGAAACCAGCATCCAAAATTCAAGCCCGTCCTAAAGAGTTAGAACAGTTAGCGTTGCGTGGAAAAAAATCAGTTTTACCGATCGCACAAGTCAATCGTCAGTCTCGAGGGAGGATCATTAAATTCGAAATGTAAATCGCGAAGGGTGCGGCAAGTGGGTGCTAATATGCGCCAGATCCATTAATCATAATGCACGGGGATACACGCAACCCCTGTTCGTGTCCACGGGGGTTGGAAAACTGTGCGAGCGGTCCGTAACTGAAACAGGTTAACGTTAGACATACCCCATCGCGTCGCTCGTTTGAGGGACAGCCGGCATTGTTCATGGCGCTGCACTACCCTAAATATTAACAACGAGCGAACAGGGGTCAGCACAACCCCTCGAAAACTTCTCCCCGGCTGCTGCTCCCTTTCGGTTGTTCCTCATCGTGTTCGCCAACATCCCCGTGCGGGCCACAGCCGATTTTCTCTATGGCTTTATGAGAACGTTGGAATGCCAAAAGTTTAATCTTCTATCGGGAGAAATTTTTCACCGCTGTTGCTCCTTCATTTTACCTTGAACTTTCCAGCAGTTTTTCACAGCAGAAGAAAGCGTGTTTCGCGACGATTTATCGGCTTTGCCATTTCTAGAAAACATCAACAAGAAATTAAACATAAAAGCTCAGATAGACGCGATAGACCGGTACTGTGGAACGCAGTACCTGCAACAAGCAGCTGTTAAATGTTCCAAGGTATAATGGGCCACGATATTTAGCAAATAACAGCGAATGATAATATTATGCTATCGCGAGATCGCTTCTTCTTCTATCGTACGCTGTTCTTAATATTATAATGCCCCTTCTTCTTAATATTACTATACTCCTTCTTCTTAATATCTTTCTTTAGAATTTTATACGATATACGATACCGTATTGTGTGCTATTTGTATGCTATTTCGCAAACGACACAGGTTTCTGTTTCGATTCAATCGGTATCCCGGATATCGCGGTAAATATCAAGCATCTTCACGATTCTCTTGTTCTCATCTTCTCTGATTACCGTTGCCACACTCTGACTTTCAGATACTCGCAACGGCAGTAGATTTAGCGGATAGCGGGCAGACTTGATTAAATACTTATTTTACCAAAATTTTCTACAGACAACGATCGACAGACACTTGCGACAAAATGGTTCAAACTGGAGGTTCGAGTAACGCAGCCCGGTTGCCCGATGAATAATAAACTGGAGCATGCGAGCAGAAACACAGAGTATATTCTTCGCCGGGTCGCATCTGACGGGCAAGATTCGCGTCGAATGGGTCCTTGGGAATACGTCCAGCCTGAATTCCTTGTAAACGATGCCGATGCATTTGATGACGCCGCTGGTACGTGCGGCAGCGGCCGCTGGGTCAGCAGATGGACCAAACTGACCGACGCTTTCAGGGGAACAATAAAGTTTCATGCACATTGTATCCCACTAGAGTGTCCTATTGTCGTCGATATATACGAGCTGACCGATATAATTGTGATTTCACCCACGAGTCGATCCGGCTGTTCTTCAATTTTCTAGAGGACCGTGAACGTTCCTCGGGTCCACGGTGAATCACAGCTGAAAGCTGTATACTCTCGATCGATAGCCACGTGCATCGACACGACGTTGGCACGATTGGCTGAAAATTTGGAAACAGGCAGATTCGCAAAACGATGAAACATTTTCATAGCGCTGGTTGCCACCGTTTAATCGGCGACACGATACAAAAATTCCATCAGACCTTTCCCAACCTGCACTTTTCCATTATTTGACGTTCCCAGGCCGCGTGGTTCCCGCGTCACGTTCCCTGTTAGATGCGAGATTAGCAGGCACAGGATCCCGGGTCCGTTTCACGCGCGATGCCGATCGACAACCCCTTACACGTGTTTCTAAACAGTTTAATCCGACGATATCGCTGGCCGTAGCTCACATGCGTGAAATTACGCAATTTCGGCCGATTCCAAGCGAGTAGCAAGCGTGAGCGAGTCGTACGGCACAGTCGGCCGCCGTAAAAATGAAACTAATCAGCGCAGATCAAACAGGTGCATCGGGGTTCCACGCTCCGATGGACTTTGACTTTCGTTCAGGTTCCTTAGCCGCGTCTTCCTGCCGATAAATATCGCGCCAACTAAACCATCGCATAGATCGTAGGTACTTATACGTCGCAACTCTTTCGATTCTCTTTCTCGATCGCGACAAGAATGTTCGCCCTCTGACAGGCTAATTTCTTTGGCCAACGGCCGTCACATCTTCCATAGTGAATCTACGTGTTTGTAATTTATTGAAAAATCCCGGCCGCTTTATGCATCGGTCGACGGACTTTTTATTTCCACGACTAAACATTTGGATATTAACGGTATAATTACGCTAAGAGGGGCTACATAGGTTTGCGTTAAACATTCAAATATTGAAGCTTCGGATCTCCACGTATCCAGGATAGTGGGGGTCCGAAGGGCGAAGGCAAATATCCAAGTACGAAATATTTGATATATTATGTAGAATAGATTATATAATAGTGTCGACGAACCGATAGCTGACGACGAAAACTGACCGATCAATTTTCCCCATTTCCATCTGCACATGCTGGTGGAACGAAGGCGAATGAAAGGTTGCGGGATGACCTGTGGGCCCCCGAAGCCGGCGCGCGGTACGCAAATCGAAATAATTAGGGGCATCGAAAGGCTATGTAGTCCCGATGTCCATCTGGCACGGCTGGTCGATCTCGCGCCACGGGCATCGATCTATCGCACGCGATGGCCGCGCGCAAAGAGGAAACACGGACGAGACTAATGATCGAGCATCGACGTTAGCTGGCGTGCAACGATCCAGCACGAGACACGCAAAGCCCGGGGCAACCTGGACTCGTGTGTCAGTCGGCTGATTGACAAGCAGAAAGATTTAGCCGCGATTATTATGATCGTCGTATCGGCCGGTTGCTGAAATTGCCGCCGGGTCGCGGCCAGGTCAACGTTAATTATAGTGGTACCAGCCGGATATCTATCAGTTTATCGGATCACCGAGTCGCCCTCCAGTCGTTCTGTATTTGTTCCGAGCGATGCCAACGAGAACCGAGCTACCTTTGTGGGAACAAAGAATCTCGATGCGAACTTTCGTTCGAACGGTTGCGTGGAATTATCGCGAACAGGTGTTGGTACTCGTAGTTACCGAAAGAAATATGCCAAAGTCGTAAAAGTCGGTCAGGCGTTCAGGTTTATACGTCTCGAGAATTGAAAGTGTAACGCGGAGCATAGAAGGGGAGATAAGGAGACGGACGATGAGAATCGCGCAGCAATCGTACCATGCCAATTCAGAATTAGTTCTTCTTTACAGTACATTTAACACGTTCACCGCGCATCGCACGGACCTTACTCTCAAGTACCGCGTACGATATCAACTGAAACGTGGAATACTGCAACGACTGCAAAATAATAATCATTTGTCGTCGTAGAGCGTTTGTTGACGACCGAAGGAAATTTGCGCAGCGTGTCCGCCTCCTACAGATGCGTAATTTATAAGCGCGTAAAAATGGTTTGACCATCGGATCGCGCAGAAAAAGAAGATTATCGTAATTCGAGTAGCCCGAACGACGTTTCTCTCCTAGGAATCGTTAGAGTCGCTGAGACACGTGGAAGCGGCGTTTATAAGCACGGTGGTAGGGGGGTGCGCGAAGGGGTTGACGGTCTGCCGGGGCTGCCTTGCCCGGCTACACAGGGGCTCGTTGTTATTTACGGTATTTAGATAACCGGCTTACGGAACAGTCTCGCGGCCCCATCGGACCTGATCCCATGCACGAGATAACGGCGACACTGCCACCACCGACAACCTGCCACTAGGCTATACGTGCATTCCGCTCGCAGATTATTATAACGAGCATGCTGTTGCATTAACACGCGTATCTGCTCTCACGGGAAAGCTTGGACCGTCTGCCGGCAAGCGCTATCGCGTTTTCGAGAAACGTCGTTGGGGAAATTCTTGTCTCTCTTCGATTCGGTCGCTCGATGTATCCTTCTCAAACAACCTAAAACTATACGATAGAAACTGTCGTTGATTCATCCAGACAATCCGCACTCTGTTTTCGACTGGTTCGTCCAACTTGCCACGAAATTTCTTCCACCGTCCGAAAATCAGCGCTAGTAACCGTAGTAACCGTAAAGGGACGCGACACGTAGTCCAGGGTGCATCGTTTGCGACCGGTTGAGATTGAGAGAGCGACAACGATTAATAACACCGTTCCGTGTCATGTTTCTAACTGTTTCCTTGCTCTCTCTCTCCCCCCTCTCTCTCCCCCCTCTCTCCCTCTCTCCCCACCTCTCTCTCTCTCTTTCTCTCTCTCTCTCTCTCTCTCTCTCTCTCTCTCTCTCCGTCCAAGCCAGCAACCAACCGGCAGACAAATGAACGAACGGTGACGAGCAGCATTTCCCGCTTGGTCTGTCGTGAAAACGTCTGCCAGAGCCACCCCTTTCGATACCGATCGTCGGATAAAAACGTAATCGTCATCTCATAAATATCTTTAATCTTCGTCGAGGACGAGGTCGCCCGTTTACGAATACAAGATCCGACGATGCTATCGACGGATTATTTTCTGGATAAATGGACCTGTCTCCGGCCCGTGTCGCGATTCTATCGATCTCGTTTTGAATTAGGGGAAGCGTTACGGATTAGGGACCTAGACCATATTTATGGTGCGAACATTGTTACAATATATGTATATGGAATATATGTATGAATATGGAATATGGATATATATGAATATGGAAGAATAATAGACGCGAGAAATAATAGATGTGAGAAAAGTCGTGTTTCATTTTTCAGGAAGCGAGGAGAGAACCGAAATTTTTCTAAACCTGCAACTAACTTGTGCATCAATAACGTTACCAAGCTTACATAACTTTTTTTGGTCTATTTGCCAAGAATAGGTTTTTTTCGCAATAATTTACACGGATACAGTTCCTAAACGAAATGCCTGAATGAGCATTTGGCTGTTACCACGATCAGCCGGATCGTATTACTCGAAAGAATATTTCGAAAGAAACTCGGTTCCACGAACTTAAAGGCTGAGAACTCCGTCTCCAAGAAATTGACAAATGGGTGACGAAAGAAAAATTGCAAGGCCTCAAATGTGGCATTCGCGAGGTCGTCGCATCGCGAGAGACAGGCTTGTCCATGGAGGTAATAATAGAAAGGAGCTTATAGCCCTCCAAGTTCTTGCATTCCAGCACGATCCACAATGACACCGGCGCGGCGTGGGTGAAGGTGCTTGGTGGAAAACAGCCCTTCGAATAAGGCGTGGTGAAAACGTTGCGCGATATTAGGCACGGTTGGTAAACGCGATAAATCTGGAAAGACGTAGTTAGACGAGTGTCAGCGTGATGTATGAGGGGTTGGGCAGGCGACGACCCACCCCTGCGTGTTCCTTCCTCCGCGCATAAGCGAACGGCAGCAGAGTCTTGTTCGTTCGTTCGTTCGTTCGTTCGTGAAACGTTTTCCGCGCTCGACTCTGTATCGAGGATAAGGCCAGGGGAGGATTTCGCGGGAGGAATCGATGCATCACCAGGCCGAAGTAGTAGGCATCAGTTCGTTCGACAGTCGCGTTATCTGGAATAGACGAGCCATCATGGCTGCTGCTGCTCGATTTTACATCCGCGCTGCCAATACATTTTCCACGGACTCGGAATTTGATGTTTCGTTGGAATAGACAGCCTTCGAAGATCCATTTTTTCCAGAATATTAGACAAGCGAGCAATGGTAGGTTCAATCTAAATTGGTTTCATCGGTTTATTCTAGATCTTAATTGGAAAGACATATTTTGCCATATCTAAAATATCAAATGAATACTTTTAGCTATGCTACGTATATAAAACTCTTCTCTCGAAAGATATTGGCAAAATCTCTGTCTATCCGCGTTACTGTGGAAAAGTGAATTCTCCCAATCGTATACAACGTAGGATAACGTAACTGCTAAATAGATACTTAAAATTGGTCTTTGTTAAAACGCAATTGAAAGTTCAGTTATTCGAATTTGTAAATTCGCGATTCACAGAGCTGCGACTACATTTTCCAAGATTTTTATTGCGCTAATATTTTCAACTCAAACTAATCGTCAATGCGTCTCGACGTCCGTTTAAAGTCAACAATATTTTAACGCTTCGCCAGGAATTTCTCATTTGCAAGCTTCATTTCAACCCCTCAAAAGGAAAAATTTCGTGAGAGCTAGTAGGTGCGAGCCGCCATCTTCGAATTCGCCTGACAATGAGAATCGTCACGAAGGGACGAGGACGATGAATTTTATTTTATAGCCGGCGTGGGGAAGAAGCCTTCGGGATCTTCAGGGTGGAATATGTTTCGTATCATCATAGAGGGGTAACCCGCCATCTCCTTCCCATCCATAACGCTTCGAGCCGTTGTGGCAGCCATTTTGAATACATTCTCACCCAAGGAGAGTTATCTCCGAAACGTTTCGATTTCCCATTTAAAGGATCTTATATATACACGTGCTAGAGGTGGCAGGGGTGACGAGGTGAGCATCGAGAAACCGGCTAGGGGTTGGTGGTGTCTAAAAATATTAGCTGACTGCCACCACCCCGACGCCATCCTCTCTCACCCCTTCTCGCACAAACCTATATATACTCTGCTTAGTTCCGAGGGAAACCGAGTATCCCCCCAATCCTGTTGCCCGCGTACCTTCTCGCTTGTACGTGTTATATCCGGCTTAGAATCGTATTTATTCCGCTGAAATTATTTCACACGTTATACTAAAATACCTTTGCAATTGCTCATTGACGAATATCGTTCGACATACGTTCCATAGAATTTAGAAAGTTGCGTCCCTCGGCAGAGGTAAAGAAGACGATGGGTTTCGGAGAAACCAAATGGAAAATTACGTACATAGAGTTTACAAAAGCTAGAAAATATGCAGGAGAGTGGAATTTTCAGTGAGAAGAGATCTTTATTTTTACAGAATATCGAACGTCGATGCTATTGGTCGTTTCTCTATCGATCGATCAAATCATAAGAGTAGCTGTTAGAATAGTTACACGAGCTTACTTGTCTATATTAACTAAACAACACTTATCCCAGATGCAAACAGCTTCGTCATCGACGCTAATCAACGATAGAGCAAAACATACTCGATCCCGAGCAAATCATATCCCGATCAAGAACCGCGCGGGTCGTCCACGCGAACGCAGAGAAGAAAAACACTAATGCTTTTTACCGGTTGCTTTCGCATTCAGTCCTCGACGGTGGCGAGCAATATGGGAAAGCCGAGGGGGTATCTTCTTTTCCCCGTCGTTTCCCTTGGAAGGGGTGGGCGTTGAGGCGCGGCACAACGTGACGCAACGTGGCGCAACGGGAGTTACCGCATCAACGGCGTATGCTTATTTCGATTGAAACAGTCCAACACCTCTGCTGGCCGAGCCGTCGAAGAGACAACCCCTCCCGAGGATATTGTTTCAAACGAATATGCAAATCATGAGAGCTAGTCGAGTACGTGGTCCGCTGTAATTTCTATTACCAACGCGAATGGATATCCTTAATGCTTTCCAGATCTAAAGGAAAAACGTGCGCCGAATGTACTGCCAGCTAACCACCTTCTGCCCCCACGTACAACCAATTCCCCCGCTGAAGATCGCCGTTAACGGTGTAAACAATTTTCATTAAAGAAAACTGGGGTTGGAGTTTCTCTTTTTCCTTTCCCCTCTCTTTTTCTTCTCTTTTCTTTTCTTTTTTCGGACGCGGTGCGAAGGTTCGAGGATAGAGGTATCGATTGATAGCATGCGTACGTTTCGCCGATTCTTTCGTATATAAAATTCTTGGTGTAGACCACTTTTGTGTTGACTTAATTCCTACGTTTGGTCAGGTTACCGATCGTGTCTTTCTTCTTTCTTTTCTTTTTTCTTTCTCTTTTTCTAATCTTTCAGCGTTAAAATGTTTCTCAAGCCTGCGTATAGAACGTATATTAAGCAACGAAACGCATCTATAAACGTATGCCAGTAGAAGAGGAATGATTCTTTTAACGCTAGATCGATCGATATTCAATGTCTATTTAAAATTTATTTTTAAATAAAGCATTGTAAGTGAAGCGACACGACGACGGCAAATAGGTTTTACAAGGTAGACTTGTCATATAGGTAAATCTATATTAGATATAAGTGATTTAACGGTCAGTGGATATTTTAAGAAACGATTACAGATTTCGTACGAAAGGAGGATTTTTGTACGAAAAACTATTTCATAGGGCGCAATAATTACGCGCGTCGGTTTCTCTCAACGATCGCAAAGTCTATTATCGAGCACCTTGAAACGGGACTGGCTATCTGAAAACAGCGCCGAAAAGAAGCAACTGCGAAAATCAGATTTGTCCAGACCAAGAAGGAAACGAAATTGATGTCCCCGGGGCTGCAACCCCCCCGGCCGCCGGGGGTTAACTAAGTGAGCGAGTGACCCGTACTTTGTTCTCCCGCGGCCGGCAAGAATATATTGATAGTCAGCTCAAAACTCCATTACGACCGGGCCGACTATTCTCTCGTAAATACGGAAATGCTATCCCATTATTTACTGGTTAATTGGATTAATGAGACTCGTTATTTCGTAGAGGGCGCCGCGAGTCTTCCGGCATGGCAACCAGAGTAGAGAAGAGAATTAAGAGGGGTGAGAGGTTCTGGGGTCGGAGGTTCAGGGCAAAGGGTAAGACCGTCACAAGTACGTGGACAAATACGGTTCGGAACAATGTTCACGCTCTTCTCTTCCTTCTTCATCGTGGATGAACGTACCACGGTATACGGAGCATACGGGGAATCGCTAAAATTTTGCGATCGTGTTCTTCTCCGTATCTTATCTAGAAATTCCGCAATCCAGTACTCCATAGTACACACTTCCCTTACTTTCCTTCTTAAGTAAAATGTCTTATCTGTGAATCTCTTCATTTTCCACATGTTCTCATATATTTGAAACTCGGCGTATTTTTTTCTCCTTTGGACGTAATTACAATGACCTGCATGCTTTATAGAAACATGTTATCAAAAACTTTTGTTTCTCGAGGGTAACGCTATCGATAAAAACAAAAAAAAAAAAAAAAAAAAAAAAAAAAAAAAAAAAAAAAAAAAAAAAAAAAAAAAAAAAAAAAAAAAAAAAAAAAAAAAAAAAAAAAAAAAGAAAAAAAAGAAAAGAAAAAAGAAAAAAAGAATGGAAAATCAATCAACAGTCGAAAACGAAAGATAAACTTGTATCCTTATGACTCTATCTTCAACGCGATTAAGACAAATTCTAAAGGCTGCTAAACGCGTCGAAAACAAAACGAGGCTTTTTATCGTGATTTAATGCATAAAGTAAGATCGGCAGTAAAACTAATAACATAACATTGTACAAAGTGAAGTTATTCATCTAACAAGAATCACCGTCGCTCGATCGGAAATAAAAGTTGCCAACATAAAAAGAGTCAAAGTGACCTCTAAGAAGTTTCCACGCTACGACCCCGCAATCCCATTTCAATCAGAGTAAAAAATGCCACAGACACTTGCTTGACATCGATTAATTATTCTTAATGATTCTGTACGGTTTAGTTGGCGAATTTCGATTATTCGCGCGATATTGACGCGATAAATCAAAGATTCTGGTTACTCGTTCGAACACCCTCACTACAGAATTGTACTTCCGAAGCTGTGACTCGATTCCATTAATCAGCGTCGCCAGTGGCCCCATATTATATAGAATAAAATTAATGAGATACACAGAAACGCACTCGACTTCCGGCTCGCAGTTCCGGCAGACCGGGACACCCTTTGCTCGAACGGTTAATGTTATGGGTGTTGAATGGAGGACACGGTTCTCCACGCGCCGATGAATTTCAATACTTACGTGTTTAAGGATTGCTTATGGCGATCGTTACTTATGTATTTTGTATGAAAATCTCCCCCTTGCACTCGGAGTTTCGAAACGGACTTTCACAACTCAATGTTTTACGGTAATGTTCCGTCCTGTGTATACCGTACAATGCTTATATATGCGCAAACACCAGCAAGTAGAAGTATCAAGCATACAAATTAGTAGATAATTTGTGTTTTCAAATAATTGTTTTCACATTTTAGAATAAGCATGTAAAGCACACTTTGATAGGTGAACTAATTACGAAAATGATCGATTATTTCCAGGTATCGCGTTTAATCTTTGCTTATATCAGGTTGCCCGGAAAGTGTCTTTCTTTTACAGACACGTCCTTCACAACAACGCATATTTTTATACAAACATGAAACCCAATCTGTCGAACGTTGTAATCTTTATCTTGATAGAACAAAATGGATCATACGTGATTCGATAAAATAATATAAAACGGAAAATGTTGTGCATCCATTATTTCCTTATAAAACGAAAGAAACTTTTCGGACGACCCAATAATAATACATAACCATTTCCTACGAATATAACGAGATAAAAATTCCCTACTAAAGTAGATAGGCAATTTTAATCGAACTTCTACTTTTCACGAACCGACTGACCCAAACCAGAAAGCCAAATCCGAACGCAACAGCCTAATGTTTCTCTCGCTGTGATCGCGAGTTCACGAGTCGAGAGCACGCAAAAGAGAAGTCTACTAAACCAACCATCCGTGAAATCCAACCTCCGACGACTAGTAAGAATAAGAATTTCTCGAAGCTCCTTATCTCGGACAAAAATCGAGGGGATGCAAAAACTAAAAGCAGCTCGTTCCCCTTTTTACTTGACCATCCGGTAGAGCGTAGACGGTCGAGCAGGCAAAGAACAGAGAAGCGTCCCATCCCCGGAAACTCATCAAAGACAACTAATCCTCGCGACGATGGCAGGTTGGACGGCTCGATGGAGGAACGGCGGAGGCTGGTAGCCAGCAGGAGGATCTTGGCTATACGTGCTATGTATATATAGTACGTGGACGCGTATACGAAAGGGCGCAAGCAAGAACTCCCCTCCTTCGTCGTCGGCACGCACGTGACCACCGGCCACAAGCAGCACACACACGNNNNAGAGAGAGAGAGAGAGAGAGAGAGAGAGAGAGAGAGAGAGAGAGAGAGAGAGAGAGAGAGAGAGAGAGACAGACAGACAGACAGACAGAGAAAGAAAGAGACAGAGACAGAGACAGAGAGATAGATAGATAGATAGATAGAGAGAGTGAGGGAGGGGGCGCCGGTGGTCGTACAAAGAGAGGTTTTCGGAGGGATTGGAAAGAGAGGGCTGTGACGCGCGAGAGAACGAAGGGTCGCTGCGGGGTGGCAGAGACTACGAGCTTGCTGCTCCCTGGCTGCTGCTACTGCTGCTGCTGCTGCTGCTGCTGCTGCTGCTGCTGCTGCTGCTACTGCTGCTACTACTACTACTACTATTACTACTACTACTACTACCACTACCACTGGTGTCCAGGGAGGGACGTGAGGGTGTAAAGATGGCGGCCAGGGAGGGGGAGAGAGAGAGAGAAAGGCCGCGCGTCGGTTATGATAAGGCGATGCTTTAATGACAGCGCGTTTCTATGGCAACGGGCGTGTAGGGGCCGGCCGCCGCGACGCCCGGCGTCGGTCAGCAGCAGGGTGGAGGGCGCATTGAGCGGCCAGCCGCCATACTAGTGGACACACAGCCTCGATTCTCAGGGATGAATTTCTGTGTGCGCGTGCTATTCTCACCCCCTCGGTTACCCTGCCACCCTTCTCGATGTATACGTGCTCTTATTCTCTCTGCCTCGCCCTCTTCTCTGCCTCCTCAGCCGCCGTCTGCTGCTCCTCTTCGACCCTCTTTCTACACCCCCTCGACGTATATACCCCCACACGCCCACCCCCTCCTCCCTCGTCCTCGTCCTCCTCATCATCCTCCTCGTACTCTTCGTTGGCTTCCACAGCAGGGCCGCAACAATGCTGCGCTATCTGAAAACTGGACCGGTGACGAGTCTCGCGTTTCAAACAGAGCGAAAGGTTCTTCCACGATTCGCCAAACATTTGTCCCTCGGTGGTATCTATCGACGTATCTTTGAACATTTGAGGAGCGTTCATATACGTATTTGTATACATATTTTGTATTATCAATATTTATCGACCTAGGCAACCATATCCGATTGATTTTGCCAAGTGCATCTTCTTCGAAACCTAAGCATTCCAGCGAAACCTTGCTATTTTCAATTTTCGTTTTGATTTTAACTTTGACTTTGTCCAGCCCGAACTATCTATTTCGAATATTCCTCGCCTGTGCTACGATCTACAACCGATCCTGTATTTTAACAAGTCGAACTTTATCAAAATTAATCGATCAATTATAATGAAATATCGTCCGAGAATGATACGATTCGCGTCATTTTCGAACGACCGTAACTTTGACACAAGATACGAAAGAACCATTCTGTTCTTGTATCTAAATGGGACAATGTGAAAACTAAAACGAGTTATTCCACGCGCGAGCACTCATAACACGCCACTTTCTTAGTCATCCTTCGCGCCAGATTTATATCCTTCTTCAACTTCTCGATTATCGAATAGTTGCGGGAATACCAAGCAATTTTGCGTACACATCCGGTTGACCGGATGCGGTGTGTTAATTTCAATTTGTACGGTCCTAGGGCAATATCGTGTCGGTAGGTAGGATGTACATAAGGATTTCCCAAGTTATTAAGCGGCTTCAGAAGTTTCCCCGTAAGGTTCGGATTCCCACAATTAAATGAACCGTAGGAAGCCCCCGTTGCGTGCGAGAAGGCAACGGGCTGCTCACCTGCCGGAATTGCTTGGGACAAGGTCGCCTTTCAGCGGCAACATTTTAGACAACATCAAAGAATCTTTAATCGCCCCCGCGTGCGGTCCCCTCCGCGCCATCTCTCGGTGAATGCCCGCGATAATCGGGTTGCCCTCCACCAGGCGGAAATTTTCAAGGGGGAAACTTTGCGACACCAAAGTCAGTTCTAATATTAAAAGCTGCCACCGCGAATCGTTTGATAGACGTTCGTTCTTCCCGCTCGTCAGTCACCTCTCCATTTACTCTCCATTCTCTTCCATTATTGGCGTCTATATAATCACAAGAACGTTGTCATTTTCCTAGTTCTCCAAAAACCGTGGATCTAGGAACATTCAAGCCTTAAAATCAAACGACTTAAAATAAAATCTACATATAGAGTTTTTAGTAGCCGCGAAACACCGAATGCAAAAAGATAAGAGTCCATCCTGCTGAAACTTGAAAACGAAGCGAAATCTGGAAAACGCGCACGGAAGGTGAACGGGGAGCGGAGATAGTCTCGCGTGGAAGTAAAGACAGGAATAGATAGAGCGACGATCACAGAATTTCGAAGGGTGCCCAAGCCGATTGCCGCGGACAAACCGAGTATCAAGTATCCGGGAACACACACGGGGGATGTTTAGGGGAACGCAAACATACCGTGTCTCTGCATTATGGATGCAACGGAGTGGACCGCCGCCACCACCCCGTTCTCCCACCCACTTCGGCCTTCACCCTCGTCGTGTACACCGTGCGAGATGGTTGGCTGGAGCTACGCTGCCGCTCGCATTTATTTATAATCAAATTCCGTGTATACCGGCGACCGATGCCCGACTGAATTTCTATCCCCCTGAATGTGTACACGCGCCCGAACTCGCGCGAGTACGAGCGCGAGCGCGGACGCGAACACGAGAGCGCGAGCGCACGCGTGCAACCATCTCACGAATAGAAATGCTAGACAGAGATGGAAAAATGAAACTGTACGTCTGACAGAGGGAAACGCAAGACGAGCAAGAGGGTTCGGATAGAGAAAGATGGAAGGGCAGAGAGTGAGAGAGGAAGGCAGAGCGACACGGACGGATTCGGCACAAACAAACGTGTACAAATACGTGTACGCTGTACACCCTCCTGATCGAGGATAGATTCTACCGTCCAGCCCCGGCAGCCGTGTGGGTGGCGACGAGGAAGGGGCGGAGGGGCAGAGCGCGGATTCGCTCGGCGGTCAATTTAAAAATCAATATTGACCGAGGAGCAGCCAATCCTTTATTTATCGACGCGGATTGTTGGCTGCAGAGACGCGGCAAGTAGATTGCTCACCCCTCGCTCTTCCAATCCCGACCCCCCCCCCTCCCCACCTCCCGCCTATCCTACCCGTTGCCATGTTGCTTCAAACGCGTCCTGAATAATGCGGTCATTCTTGTTACAGCCCGAACGAAAGACGGCCGTGCCGCTTTTGCAATAACAATCGTGACTGGGTTTCTTTTCGTTTTCCATGCTATTCCGGGGTTCGTTGCTCGTCGACCATGGCACCCGAAGTCGCTTCGAGAGTCGCGACCGGATTTACGGAGACGGTTTGCGCCTCATACGGTGGTATGATACGGAACGATATCAAAGGAAAAATCTTTTCTTTATGCGTAAACCGTTTTCAAAATTTTACAAATTAATACAACGATTGATATCTGTTGTCACTCAACGACATAACCTAAATACGTACAATCTCTGTCACTGTACTGTCTGCTAGTCTGTAAGACGCGTTCGTTTCTGCACGTTTGCTTGGTAAAGCAGAGGCATTCGCATCGACGACCTTCTTGCCTGAGATAGCGTACTCGTTACTCATACCCCATGCGAAATAATCACGACAATTGTAACAACCTTTAAACCACCGCTAACGATAGCTGCAAAAATGTAAAAAGGTAATCGAAAATTTGTAATTTCGTAAATGATAAAACGTCGAGAAATCGCCTTCTATCATTCAGTTGTGCGTTTGCAATATGGACGCGACACTTCGCGATCAAAATACCGCCATCGAATCCGGATTGTCTTTAAATGGTATCGGATACGGATAAAAGCCAGAAAGCCGTAAAAAGTGGCTCCCTCTTTCTCGTACGAGTATAACCGATCGAACAAAGGGAAATCGTTAACCGGTTTACTTAGGAGAGTAAACGTTCGGTGTTGCGAGAGGTGATCTCGCCGATCATCCCCGCGTAGAGGGTAGACTACTGTGGAGGGTAGTACATAATCATGGCACGGTGGTCAGCTTTGGGGTGGCCTGGCTCCATTTTTTCGATTGATTGTCCATAATAGTGGGTGTTTGGGGTTGTGGCCTGATCAAAGGCGGCAGAGTCAAGGCGGAGTCCGGAAGATGCGAGGCTCAGCATCGAGGGTTCAACCCTCGGAGGCGAGCTTCGAGTAGACGCGATCAAGAAACCTGATATCGCTAACTCAAAAAGAGATGACTCTTTTCACAATGGTCACACGAGCTTCTACGATCACACGAGCCGTATACGGTTATACAGTGACGTTCAGATTTTCTTTTTTCTTTTCTTTTTCTTTTATTCATGTATGCCTGCCATTAAGAGATCAAGCGCGTCTTCGTCTATTCGGTGGACTAAAGTCGGATTAAAGTATCGCCTTAGTAATGGATCTTCGAACGAGTCACACGATTGCTATCGACTTGTCTTCTTTGAACATGTTCATCTTCAACTATGTCGACTAAGCAGCGAAAGTTATTATTTCCGTTTGTTTTCCACTTGCGTATCCTTTTCTCTCCTCTCTGTGTACGTTCCGTTGGAAAAATGACGGCAGATTATTCGTTAACGGAATAAAACCTGATATTTTTACTGTCGCAACACTCGTAAGAGTGTTTCATACACACACACACACACACGCGCGCGCGCGCGCGCACATAATATGCGTTGTACAATGTAGAAGGTATAGAACGTTTGTAATAACATCGACGAGAACAGAGTTTCCACTTGTGTGCGTGCAGTAAGAAAACAGGAAACCAAGCGAAGAGATTGACGTGACAGCCCTATCTTATCCCAAGTCTTCCAACCGACTTGTTAATATTTGTTCAACCCTTTGGTGCCATTTGTTTTCATATGACAGAGGGATATTAGACAGAAATCGAAATCTAATATCGATCTATCAATATCCTTTCTCCACAAACATAAATATTTCCGTATGCGTCCCGAAAGTTTCCGATTGTGAGAAAATTTGCTAGAAAATGCAACCGGCCGGCTTTGTACGATCGAATGTCTCGCGAATAGAGAGAAACGTTGGTAGGATAGCCAGGATACTGGGACGAAAAGAAAGATCAACGGACCAATTATTCGGAACATAGACATCTCCGAATTGGCCTGATCAAAGTGAAAGTTTTCCAGTCCATCTGGGATCAGGATGGACAGAACGGTAGCAGCACGGAACAGCCAGTCAACCAGGGTGGCTGTTGGGGGAGGGGGGGTGGGTGGTTGGCTGGACGCAGTCAGCTCGGTGTGAAATTAGCGCAGATGTCGCGGTGACGGCTCATGGTGCAGCTTCTCTGTTCATTTTCCAGGAGACTGGATCGGAAAGGGGACGCAATTCCTGCGAGTCTGGATTTTCAGTCGCCGCGCACTACCGGTATTAAATGGTCGTTGACCCAATTAATCCTTGCCCGAGGAATTGGCCAAGAAAATGTAATTCCCTCGTATTATTGTTGTTAATCGGTAAGACGTTTCCCGACCAACTTCCAATTAAGCGGAGTACTCGCTCGATTTAGAAAGAATATTCCTAGATTTATCGTCTTCGACCGGCTTTATGTTCCGTGCGGCTACGAATCCGATCGATATTTTAGGAACACGTACGCGTTTTCATTCGAAGGGGGGCATATTTTCTGAAAATAAGACAATTTTCTTCTCATTCGGATGGAAGAAATTGATTATTACTAAAATACCTACGGATAATTATTCGACTATATCCAGTTTCATTTCCTCGAGACGAAGATTTTCTCGCGTTTTCTGTGAATCCTGCTCTCTACTCTCGAATCAAGCGGCAGATACATCAAACCGGTGGACATATCGGCGAGCATTGTTATTTAATTGTAAAACAAAAGTAAACGTTCGCCAAGGTTCTCGATACGCGATAGAAATTTAGAGTTTAGAATCGTCCGACTAGATAAGAAGGTATCAATAGCTACTTCTACGATTATCTTAATTTACGATTAATTTATACTACATCTTAGTCTCGCCTTAGTCTTATCTCCTATTATATTTTATACATTCTATATCTGCAACCCCTTTGAGGATTGCCGCTCCTAACCAGGAGCGACCAACCGGTCGTTTCAACTCATTTACCCTATTGCACCGTCATCGAGAGCGGAAACACAAGCACGGTAACTGACGACGACTGAGAAAGCTGTCGCGTGTACGTGTACAATATCGTAGATGTACGTACACGCGTGTATCAAGGAGCTTCGGTCCCTGGCTGGCGCATAATACAGCATCGACAGCGGAGTTTTCGCGAGGCCGTCTGGGCAAAGGATCGAACGGTTGTATGGCGCGGGGTCGGAAGGAAGCGGGGGCGGAACAGGAAGCCAACCACCCCTCCCTCTACCCTTGGAGGTTCGCTCGTGCCGCGCAGTACAATATCGCGGCAACATAACTCTTCTCCCCTCGTTCATTCTCCGCAGCCCGGCAGAAACATCAACCCTCATCCTCCTCGGTAGCCATGTGCCCCCGCTGCAACCCCTCCGTGCCAGCAAACTTCGTCCAGCTACACCTCCCGCCCGCTTTGTTTCAATAATACTGTTTATATTGGAACGTGGAGCATTGATCTGTTTGCGCGGCACGGCAGCCCGCTCGCGTCCACGTCGCGCTAAAAGATGGACATATCGGACGCGATTTTCAGATCCAGATCCACGCCATCCACCGACCCTGCTGCCTATGCGTAGCAAGATGGGCCGAGGTGATCTCATCTGTATAGTCGCCTGTACTGAAATAATCACGAATCGTCCTTTCGTCTTTAAGTCGACGACCTACGGAACTGCTCGTCTTTAAAATCGAAGAATCGCCGCTTTCTCGCCCCCTCCCATCTGAATCATGTACTTTTTTGAGTCGTTCGTTTATGAGACGCAAGGATCTATTTTAAATCGGCGATCGAAATTTTAGCGTTACTTTCTCTATTGTACGGTGGAAAGCGTACATAATCGATAATGATCATCGATTTCGACTAAATTTTGCTAATTCTTAGTTCTTAGACATACTAAGCGGTTCTTATACAAGTATTCGACGCGTATTTCTTCATTACCCAAGGGTTGAACATTATTTTTCTGACATATAAAATAGACGATAAAAGGATAAAAATAGACGAATATGTTTAGTAACCGTGCATCTAATGTGACCTGGAATAACAGGATGACGGTAGAATACAAAGACGGTAGAATGCCACGTTAAAGAAGAAAATCGGCGATCGTTTTCTCTTATTTGGAAATAAAATTCATCGCTCGGTAACGCTTGCTGTAAGGTTAAATGCGAAAAAGATGTATTCAGCGTAGCAACACTTTTCATCCGCCAGGCCGTTTGCCCGTGAACCGTGTGTCGCCATACGATGGATCCAATGAATTCCACGGCTTTCCAATTCCGTTCTTAGAAATGGAGTTTGGATGGAGTTGATGAGGTTTCCTCTGGAAAATACACACTCGAGTGGCGGAGAGAAGCGGCAGGAGGGGGTGGATGGCGGCAGCGGGAGGGGGGTCGTTCTCAAACTTTCTTTTTTCTTCGCGGGGAATGTATCTCGGGGGCAAGAGTGGTACGAGTCAAGGGGTTTGGTCAGCGGCAGAGATGGACCACGCGATTCTATTGGTCAGATGTGATGCGCATGAGCCGTAGGGGTGAATGAGAAACGACGGGAACCTGCAATATAACCTGAAGAAAGACTCGATCGGAGTCAGGTCACGTAATGTTCCTCCACCTCTTCGGGCTCTACTTTATAACTTCTATTAATCCTTTCGCATCGGGGCTTAGGTTGCCCTAATGAAAAATCCTTTCCCCACGACCCAACACCACCCCCGGTGCCATGGTCCCTGGTCCCCGGTCCCTGGTCCGTTTCTATTTTTCCTACTCCACCGATATATGGCACCGTTCAGCACCGATGCCCGATATTGCGTCGAGCGTTCGATCCTTCCACCGTTGAATATTTCCGATAGAAATCGTACGGCCGCGTTGCCTCCGTATCGATTTAAAAACTCGCTGAAAACCAGTGAAACCGCTTGTTAGGCGGTCATTAGACGCGAAAGGACATTTAGTCGACATAAGGAGGGTAAGCTCAATCGAATCGTTTTCGAATCGACTTTCGAGAAAATTCAAGTAATTCGAAAAATCAAAATCCCCGGCTGATTCGAAGAGAAAGTTTTGAAACTCGCGCGACTCTGAACTTGCGAGCTCGTTACATTTTACACCATATCTGTCACGCTTCTGCACTCTCAAGATTTAAAAAGATACATTTCCAGAAACCGTTAATGCGACGCGACGTCCCGCGATACCAAAGTGTTAGAAAAACGCAGCAATCGCGAGAAATCGTCTGGAATATTACGAAATGACGCGAACCCCAATTGAAATTCAACGCAGCGATGTTCGTCGGAGCTGGCGGTCCAAGGAGCCGAAAGTTGTTCAACGGAACGAAAACAAACCCGAAGTCGAGATGCGTGCTCGAAAAGCGGCAGCCAGGAACAATGCCGCTAGACCGAGTCTCTCGGTCCCTCGTCGAAAGAACAGAAACAGCTTTTCACGGCATTGGGAACACGGAAAACTAGCTAACGACTCGACAATTCGCCCTTATTCGCCAATCTTGGCCCCGGCTTCCGGGGGCCACTGTTTATCCGAGCGTGTCGAGCATGACTAGAGTACGACATGAATAACCGAGTAGTTGAATTCTGCTTGTCGCGGTTCTATAATATTATCAGAGCATTGTGCCCGACTAATTAGCTGTACTAATGCAATCTTGCCTGATTACGCATTCCGCTCGCCGATCTCGAAGCCTCGGCCTCAACTTACGTAGAACGGTAAGAAACGACATCTCGACGTCTTGCCTAGGTGGCAAGATCGTGAAGTGTTTCCAAAAACGCCGAAGAAGGAGCTTTTTTCATCATTACGTCGAAATACGATACAATCGTATCTCGACCACTATCTTCGAAATTTATTTCTCTTCTCAAATCTTTATCAAATCGTTGCTAATTTACGTCGTTGTTCGTCTTTTTAAACACTTAAAAAAGCTGCAAGGTAACTCGTCGAATTTTCTAGTAGCATTCTTTCCAAAAAAACGCTATTAATATCGTACGTGGCTTTGGCTGCGAAACGAATCGGTTTAACCTCGAAAGAGAATCACTGCAATTTCATGCATATTCAACCGTTCTAAAAAGAATTTTCAACTATCTCAAACAAAAGATACACGAAACGATATTTTATTTCGTATAAACCACACAGCAAGCAAACGCGACAGTAGTGTAGAGATTATACAAAAATATATGAATATACATCTTGATACGATCCAGATGAAGAATCTGGCTCTGATCAAATAGACATGCATTGACTTATGTGTGCGATGTGTAACAAAGAATGTATAACGTAGATAAAGTCACGTTTCCGAGAATTATAATTCGCCATATCGTTTCGAAATTCAAAGTACAGCCTGCTACATACCGGATTCCAAACTTGGAAACTCGTCGCTTCGAACTTTGAAATTCGAATTGTTCGTGAGACGACAGATTTCGAACTGAAAATTATACGTCGCGGTCCTCGCCATTGTCACAAACCGAGTAACTGTCATTTCAAGTTCAGTTTCAGATTCCGATCGGTCCAAAAACTATCTCTCTTCCCACTCTATTATTCTACGTCGGCATCCTTTCGTATCTTTTGATACGTCCAAGATATGGTTTAATTCCCTTCTTGGCTATTTAGCCGGCTTGAATTGAAATATTACAAGCGATTTTATCTGCCACTTTACGCGCAGCCCACCTAGCAATTTATATTAAATCCGAGCGCCGACAATTTTTATATCCTTGGCCAATATTTACAATACCGTGTTTTTTTTTTTTTTATCTTTGGAAGCTCTCAGGAAATGAGCGGAGGTAAACGTAAAAAGAGTACGAAATAAAGAATCGATCGACGGTTACCGGCTGGCTACGCGACTTTCATTCTGTTCGGCAAATATTTGATCAAAACTGACGTCAGAGTGGAAATCCACGGTCTCCGGGGCCGTTGGGGGAGGCAGTGGGCGAGAGGGGTGTCATTGTTTCGAAAAAATTTGTAAAGATCCAAAGCCGATCACAATGATGCAAACGTGTAATCACCGACTTTTCTTTTTCCTTTTTTTTTTTCTTCCCTTTTTTTTTTTTTTTTTTTTTCGCCCATTGAATATTTTTGGTGCGCCGCGCAATTCTTCGACCGGGCCGATTCGAGCTTTTTCCAGGCCATCTGAAAAGCTGTGATCACCGATTGTCACCGTCGGACCACCCGGTACCGGACCAGTTGGAATGAAAAATAGATGAACGCATTGAACCCTCAACCCCCCGGCCACGCGGGATTTTTTAGCAAAAACGGGAACGCGTCGGCTAAACGTTTCGCTGCGTGGACGCTCGTTTTAAGAGAGATTGAGTTACGTTGTTTTTTTGAATTTTCTGTCCGCCCCCTTCTTTTTTCTTTTTTTTTTTTGCTGCCGTTTTTCCTTTTTCCTTTTTTCTTTTTTTTTTTTTTTTCGTTTTTGCGATTGAATTGTCGGGTAGCAATTAAGCGGAACTGTCGATGGAAATATTTGAACGGGCGAAAATTGTCCGCGTAATGAAGATGCACCGGAGGATTGTATTTCGTCAAACAGATATTGTAACGACGCAGCGAATCGATCGTAATAACGTGATTGAAGCGGGAAATATTGCAAGTTGAGCAATTAATTGGAAAATTTAGGCCATCTAATACGGTAACAAGTAGTGAAATGAAAAACGGCAAAGTCGTACTTGAGGTATGTTCAAAATTAAACAGATTCTTGATAGATCCTGGATACAGAACCGTAGAATGCAGAAACGAGGGCATAGGGTTTAGTCCGGAGGAGATTTCATGTGAGACAAAGAAAAGAAATTTAAAATATTTTAAATAAGTAATCGTGTAAACCAGTTATTTTACGAGGTTGGACGTTAGCCACTCGTAGAACTGATCCGTGGTCTGTCCCTCGCAATCAATTCAGAATTTAAGAGACGTGACGCTAGAAAATATTCCAAAGTTTATTAAAGAATTTCTAACGGATTAGTAGTAGTCATAGACGTGAAAGGAATTAATAAGATAAAACATTGTAAAATATCCTCCATTATACATAAACGTTTCATCTTCGAACTGTCATGGTGCATGGCAATCAGAATCGATTGGTAACTGTCATCGCATGACATATTATCTGGCAACGGTTAGTTTCACGGGTTCACGAGTCCGGGGATCATTCGCTGTTTGCACAGTTACGCGTAAATCTGTGGTGTAGGCATCGGTTCCATATTAAAACACCCCTATGCTATTCTCCGATGGTAACAAATAATAGCCGCGACAAGGGTCGAAGAGGGTCATCCTCCTCTCACCTTCTCGTTCTACGATCTGTGTCCGATTTTTCCGGTTTTTCGTCTCTCTTTCCCTCGTCCTATCCCCCATGCCGTTCTCCACGGAGCAATTTATCCGCGTTATACCCTCGGTTAGCCACGGTGCGTGTTTTGACAAGGAACAGCATTATTAAATGCCCCGGATATCTGATCCTCAGATGAACACCCATAATCTACATAATATGCGTTTACGTCACGCGTGAACGATCATCGTACAGCGCCATCCATCATGGCCACTAGCTGGGATTATTTTCTGTCCTCCTGCTTTGGGTGGAAACGACGTTCAGTTTATTTATCTTGCCTTCGTTACCATCTTCGGTGAGTTAGTAGCAACTGAACAAATGCAAGATACGTCGATCCTTAACACGGTGATTCGTATCAGAAAGCGTCCTTGACAGTTCGTGGCAACTTCAAACGTGTAATAGGTGTAACGTGTAATATTACAACGATAACGATAACGCGGAAAATATTGAAAGCATAATGTTCGCTATGTAATGAGTAGGTATTTACATGACGAAACAAATGTCCGTTAATACGCATTTACATAAATATTCGCAGTTCGATGATTATTAACGAAAAATTAAACAACTTGGTAAATTACCAATTTACCAATAATTCGCGCATTGTATCGAGGATAGCAGAAGAAATGCAAGAGCTATGCACTTTAATCCTAGGCGGAAAGATGCCGGCCTTGACATAATCGCATAACGCGCGAAAATTGAAAGAAGCAAAGAGGGCAAAGGAAAAAGAAAATGTTAAAGGAACAAGAGAACCGTAGAAATCTGCAAAAGGGAAATTAAAGGTCTGCGAAATGCTAAAAGCCCCGTGTTAAACGGTCCTACTCGGCCGATCAAAAAGGTGGCTTCTTTGAAAAGGAGTGACGACGTGGAAAAGCGAGCAACCCTCCCCCAACCCTGGTTTGGCTGGCAGTCTGGCAGTCTGGTGGGCCTGGCAGCCTGGCAGCCGACGTCAACCCCTGGGTAACGGGGTGTCTTGTCATAATACAGGCGGTAGTACAACTTAATGATCTATTGGTGCAGCGCAGTCGGGGATGTAGCATAATTCTCGACACGCTTCCTGTCACGTGGATCGGCCATTCGATACGTCCTCCTGCCATTGAACGGGATTACAGCCGTACATGGCTAATTTTTCTCATGCCCACTGTCAGCCTGTTATCTCTGGATGATCCGGCTTCCATTTGGCCCACGACATCCTGTCGCTCCATAAAGAACGTGGGATTTCGCCCATTTCCGCCGATGACGCGAAAATGACCAAAAGAGATAAGGATGATTGGTGACTTTCCTGATCGAACACTGATTTATCGTTGGATGAAAGAATCCTGGCGTTTGTGAATACCGGAATCATATACGTCACCGTTCAATTTCTCGACACTTTGGTCGACTTGTATCAACAGTATCTAAATTTCGCTATAGTATAGAAATTAATGGTGAATTAATAATTAGCAGCGGTACTTCTTATCCCTCTATAGAATCCGCAGATTACGTTTAAATAATATAATAGAGCAATAATAAAGTAATATAACAATAATAATAATACGCATATTTTATCAGTTACTACATTACGTATTACGTAGGCATATAGTTGTACGTATCGCTTGCATTGACGTTCAAAGTCATTGCCATCGGCTTCGAAAAATTCTACCACCTTCTTAATCCTCAATTGAATAGAATAATAAATTAAAATCCGAAAATGAACTTTTAGCAAGCACTTCGTTCTCCAAACAATAACTTAATCATTTGCCAAATATTTGATTTAAATATCCCAAACCTGAATACTTTTATAACTTGCAGAACTCTCAAAGCCTTCTCTTCAACTTTATCCTCCTGTTGCCTATCATTACCCCAGCCGACGTTCGATATCTCCTTAATTCTGGCAGTCGAAAAGGAGCCTAACATTTCATTTGCCCCCAAGGCTCTCCTGCATTGACGTGTCCCGCGCCGCGCCGCGGCCAATGAATCACTTTTTAACCAGCCTGATAACCCGTTCGTCGAAGCTCATCCTCACTGACATCGATTCCCGATTTATCGGGGCCGCCATTTCATTTCGAACGAATCACGTGTCTTGGAATCGAAAACCGAACTCCTTGCTGGTTTTGCGTGTAATAACACGAGAGGAAGAGAAGGGAGGAAGGGAGGAAGGGCCCTAGGAAATAATTGCGGTACAAGTACGTGCTCGCGCCGAGCACAGTTTAATTCTGGGCGATATTATAATTAAGTGGTTCGAACCGTAATGGCTGGCGTCACGTAAACCGCCAACACCGGGACTTGGTGCTCATCATACTGCTTTGTTCAAACAATCAGCAACCCGATGGCGGCCGTCACGCGAACGTTTTGCCTCGGTGAAAGTGGCCTTCCTGCCTTCGAGCCGTCCCATCTCGAATCGCACGCTTGAAACATTTATTTCCCACTCCTCACCTGATTGACGTACAAAAGGCCGAAATTTATGCTCCGATGGACAGTTGACTGGACGCAGTTCAGCGAGTGAACTCGTTATTCTCGTGTAAACTCGACTATTTAGCGTCGACGTTCACCGATACATGTATAACGTATATCGTGTATCGTATGCATATATCGCTACATGTTCTCCATAGTACATTAGAGTCCTATGGATGGGAAAAGTCAGTTTAGAAATAAGTCAAACGGGCAACAATTGCTATCTACTACATATGCTATACTCTGATAGATACTGCGCCTACTGCTAGACTCTGCGTGTAGCATTAACCTCCAATTAGTAATAAACTGAAAGATCGTTGCGTTCGAGAAATGTAATGATTCGAATCTGCGAAGAATAATATTAATCTGCGTAATAATATTAATAAATAAATAATTGGTAATATTCGCAGACTTGAGACGAATACACGCTTATTGCGTGTTAGTAGTGTTACCTGAAACAAAGCGTATTAACGATCGAACTTTCCTTTTAAGCAGCATCCAACATTTTCAAACATCCGACAGATGTACTCAGCGAGAAAATGATAAGCGAGAAAATTGAAGAAAAGATACAAACGGTAACTTGTGATAGCGTAAAGCAGATTGTCGTGCGAATTAACATACGTCAATCTGAATGAAAGTTAACAGACCGATGCGATGAGTCGGGCTCTCCAGGTAACCAGTCGACGAACCGCAACCGGAAATTGGCTGCTCGGTTATCAAAGTTTGCGGGTTGCGTGTCTGTCGAGCCACGAGGAGAGAAGTAACTAGGGGGTGGGATATCCATTAATAAGCGAGTGAAAGCGCGATGCCTTCGTATATCGGGGTGCCAAGGAAGGTAAATATTAATTTGCCCAAGCAACCGCCAGGATCGGCCGCGAACAGGTGAAACTTGTTTCGTGAGTTCAAATAATTATGGTTCTTACGTGTAAAGCGAACGGAGTGAATGCCTCTCCTCTCTTTTTCCACGTAGCGACGGGATAAATCCCTATATTCGTTGCAACTTTGCTTGATTCTATGTAATTTTGCAATTTCGTAATTTCGTAATTTCGTAATTTCGTAACTTTGTAATTCTATTTTCCAAGTATCGTGTTTTCGTGTTGCACAGTTGTTGTATTCGCTGAAACCATGTTCTTGGGGATGCGCCAGCATCGTATTGACGTAAAGCGTACACGCGTGAGTATAAAAATATCAGTTTATTATCGTAGAAATCGTCCATTCAAATACGAGATACGTAACGAAATAAAGGCTTATTCCATTCTATACCCAAATAATAAGATAACTCGACGAAAGATCATTTACTCGATCAAAGTCGTTACTATGATGTGATAGTGTCCAACCGTTAAAAAAAAACGTGTCTCCGTTTATAATCTCAACAAAGATACGACAGAGGCAGTCATCGACTGAGGTAGCGTGATAACTTGCTCCATCCATTTCCCTTGGCGAATAAGCGCAAGCCGTTCCTTGATACGTACCTTCACATACGCAACGATCCCTGGGGAAACGGGCGGCACTCGAGGCGGGTTCGAAATACACGCGCCATAAATTCAACCAACCGAAAGCCATTTTCCATTCGCGTTTCCCCGATATCGCTCGCGGAATCGGCACGCGGCAGCCGTCGCGTCGCGAGAGCTGAATAATAAATTACGCCGTTAGTTGAAACAATTAATTAATAATTCATGATAGGCGAGGAAGGGAAGTCCGCCAGGTGGCAGTAGCAGTGAGAGGGGGGATGGGGGACAGAGTAGAACGCGTAGAACGCGTAGATCGCGGGGGTGGCCGCGGAGAGAGAGCGGGTATACTTGGCGTCTGCGTCGACGGGATACAGTCGAAAATCAGGGGTTGAAGAGGGATGCGAAGAGGGTGACACATCCACCATGCTGAATATAATTTACTTGAACAAACTAAAATCCCTCGCAACCGTGGATCCTCGTCGCGCTTCCGCGACCGCGACGCGTTGTCCTACTTCGAAGCAACCCTTCCTCGCAACCCTTCCGTTCCTCTCTAACCCCATACCATCGACTCGCTCCTCCTTTGCGAATACTTTATAAGCTGAAAGACGCGGCTCAATGCCGCCCAAACTTTATTCTCTATTTATGTTTACCCGTGGCCCCGGAACACGAGCTTTTCCGCCAAGCTCTTTGCCTTTTGGAGGGGGATTATGCTAGCCCAACAGTAGGGTAGATATGAGACCCGTTTGCGGAGAAATCGTGCACTCGACTCGCTCCAATCCTCCATTCTACCCGGCTTCCGCGCACCGTTTCTTAGCGGGGATAGGTTGTGTTTATAATTCTATTCGGCTGCGTGGTTGCAAGTAGCTCGGTTGCTGCTGTAGCCTTGGTACCTAGCGAACGCTAGGCAAATGAATTTTAAATATCGGTGTTATCGTAATGCAGCTACTGCTAGAATTTTTAATCGCAGGGCTGGTTGACTGTTTGTCTGTAGATTTCTGAAGCTATTAAACAGGTAAGACGCTGCAACGTAACGGGAACCAGAGATGGAACTTTCCTGAAACAAACGATACGAGTAAATCAACAAGTATATCGTTTATTATAAGAGATAAATAATAGTAGTTAAACCTTTCTCGCTGTTTCCTCGTTGCCAGTCGCTACACCATACGGTTAATATGAAATTAAAAAACCAAAATATGTAGACGGTAAAGACCTAGCTGTGCTTATCTCGTGCCTGTCGCGTATGGAAATCCCAGTATCTGAAAAAAAAAAAAAAATAGAAAAAAAAATATATATATATATATATATTCGAACGATGCCAATCCGAACCATCAGCTCGTCAAAATAGCCAACGAAACGGACGTTGAAAGAACGGCACCCCGAACAAGTCGAAGCACCACTGGGTCTCGATTCCGCGACGGTCAGGATAAAAATCGAAAAGGATCGAACACAGCGGTGCTTTCGTTTCACAGGGAACCCTGGAAGACGAGTGTCGAGGCGGCGGGCACGAAATCGAGGGAAGGAGGAGCGGGTGAACGCGGCACAATCAGCAGGAACGATGCCGGGCGGAACGAAGGGATGAACCGGCGTTCATAAATCTCGGCAGATTACTAAATCCCCGGTTTGATGAAACCAGGCTGCGTACATACGTGTGTCTCTTTGGCGACGGGACACGTACACGCATACGTTTGTGCGCGTGACGATGCAACCGCGGTTGTGTTGGTATCACGGTAGCTCATCGGGGGCCGGGCGCTGATAACATTATCATAAAACGGCAATATCGCACAGATATTGGCCTGATGGAGCGCCGCTGCTACCAGCCAGCCTCGCGACTATCGAACCGAGTTAAGAAGTGATCTAGCGCGCGTGGCTTACAACTTTTTTCATATGCAAACGACGAATCGAGACGCTCCGCGACTGTTGCCCAAGTTACGTGGTTCTGCGCAGGGGGGAGGGTGGCTTTATCCGTTATCGGGCACAACTTTTGACGCGGCTTTTCACTGGTCGTGCGATCGTTTCAGTCAGAAATGGCTATTGCTTCGAGACAGCAGCGAGAGTAGTCTTGAGAGCTTCGGCAAACCGACTCTAATAGATGGAACAATTTGATAGATAAATCGTATTTTGTTGATGTTTGATTTTTGTTCGACCGAGGTACGTGTAATTTGAATTTTGGAAAGATTATCGCAAGGTAAATATCATGTACACCGTCCATCCTTTTATAAGGATCCCAATGCTTTAGGAAATCAGCTAATAGTAATTTGTGACAAAGATATCGCGGAAATTCTTCAACAATTAACCTATCGCGTAATTTAAAGGTTGAAAGAAGGTTCGTGATATAGCAGCATTCATTTACAGATAATAGAAGCTTAGCAATGTAAAAATGTGAATTCGATAATCATTTTCGTTAGTTCGATGAATCGCGTATCTGTTTGAATGAAACAACCGTGCTACGCTCTGTACGTTCATCGTCCAATCGAATTAAAGAGCGACTCGAACCGACAGCAGTCTACTTTCGCAATTTGTTCGCATGCAAATGTCGTTCGCAAACTTTTAATTAACTCCTTAAAAGCTTCTTTCAACACCTTCGACCAACATCTTCTTTAAATGGACGTGTCATTTATCGCAGTAAAACGCATCGGGTGCTTTCTTCGGGTCTGCCACTCAACTTACTCGATTATGAAATTGAAAAATGCCATCGATATAACATCAATAAGTAATCTTTACGATACGATATAACGATAATACGAGATCCTTTTAGTTATTAATTTAGTTAATTTATCTGGCTTCGTACTTTTGCCAACAATCAGAAGGATACCTCTTACACTCTCTTTCGAATATTTTTAATATTTAAATATTCTTGCATATATATATATCGCGGCTATTCTATAGGTTTTTCCCTCTTGAAATTTCTCATAAACGCATAAACATCCGCGGCCTGGTTATCGATAACATCGCTACTAACATCTCAAGCACGAAGCGATATTTCGAAGCGAATTAATAAAAGACGAAACGTAGATGACTCAGAGAGTAGATAAAGGGTTTGGGGGGAAAAGGGGGTGACTCCTCGTGGCCGTGAAATCGTCTACCCCCGTCCACCGCTGATGTCTAATATAGCAGAAGGCCTAGATGATGAGACTTGGCCCCGCCTCGACTCGGTTCAGCTCAGGTATTACATTATGAATATTCATGACGGTGTGTCTGCGCGGTGCTTCATTACACCTTCTCCCGGCGCGGCGGCTGCTCCGTTCTCCGTTCTCCGTTCTCCGTTTCACCCCTGTTCTTCGCCGCCTAGTCCTCCTCATCCCTAGCACCGTCAATCAATATGCAACGGCACATCGAGCTTTGCTTATCTTCTACGAACCGTGCCAGCCACGTTCTCGCTGATACGCACCAAGACTGGGGTTCTTCGACGACACGAACCCTTGTTAATTGCAACGCTATTCAGAGAAAAGTCCTGCTTCCAAGAAACGCTTTTATCCAAGTCGTTCCTTTGAGACTCGAAGCCGTTTTGTGAAATCGGTGCAGAAATATTTTCTAAAACGGAGTATCCATGTGTTTGCGGTTTGATCAGCAACGAGATTAACACCGATGGATAGAGGTAGGATCGAGTCGATTGGAAGAATGGTCCTATTCGTTACTATATATTATTAGTACTGGCGGCGGATAGATGAGATCGATCGACTGATCGGGTACGGAGACAAGTCCATTAACGCTAATGGTGATTATACAAATTCAGCGCACGAGAAACACGCGCCTACGTTTATACAATTCCCATACTATGTACCACAAATGTATGTAAATATTTCACTTTGCAATTCCTATACTATCTAATTCTTAGAAGGCATGCTTCACTAACGGCCACACGTAAACGCAAACGATTAAAGATTCTTTCATCTTTCACATTTGAAATTCCCACGTTCATAGGAAAAACGATAAATAGAAAAAGTCTCGTTCAATGGGAATCAAAGTTGAATTTTACAAAGAAAATTTGTTACATACATTTTCAAAAATATCACCGAAACATCATCAAACCAACCGAAAGAAAATGCTCTGTCTGGCTTAATATATATAGTTAATCAGACGTAGCTTGTAGTTACTGTTACCTAATCTTTACCGATCACTTGAAAAATTAGTCGTAGTATCGCCTTTTACATAAAATCAACGGAGTGTGTTTACACTTTTGCTCGTCACTGTATATATTAACATACAAGCCTCAAGTACCTGTAAACCCGCTAAAAGAAACAGCCAAAGGCGCACCTGTCCCCTTGATACGATTGCCCTCTCAACGGACCAAAAGCACCCCAACAAAAAGGTGTATGGCACCAACAGGATCCTGCTCGTCGCTTCTCACCCTCTAAACATGTGACCGGAGTCCCGGGCGCCCTTTTTCGCGCACGCGGGGCGTCTGAGCGGACAGAAGAGAAAAACGATGGCCCGATTAGCGGCTGCGCGTATCGCCCGTGATTACACCGCGTCCCGACGCCGTATTACCCACATGACCGGCCAGATTTGACGTCTCGGCGCCCCGTCGTTCTCGATGGAATTAATAAAGCGGGGCCGAGCAATCTGCTCCCGCGTCGGGACACTCGGCGCCCAATATAACAAAGTGGACGGGGTTACCCCCCATGGCGTCGGATCCTGCATGATTTGATTAGCCCCAGATTGACCCCGCTTTCTCTCCGCCACCTCCTTTCTTCTCGTTTAAGCACCCTACACAAGACAACATGAGACGACGTCACATGCGAAACCATCTCGGTAACATGTACCTGTACCTGTATCTACAAGTCTGTCCGGTTTTCACGTCTTACCATGTGACAAACAGATTGCAATTCGCGTACGGCAGTTGCCCATCGAAGAGAAAGTTTCACAATGAATTCAGAGTCTTCAGAGTTCCCGTTCAGAGATATCCGTTGGATCGTTCCTTTTCGGATCGTCGCATCATTTATACGACGACATGACGATTTCTTCCCATTTTTGTGGAAAACTTGAGAGAAAAAAAAAAAAAAAAAAAAAAACAATGAAATAAATTCTCCTGAAAACGCATCCCAATTTTGAATTTTAAGAAGTTTATTGTTCCACTAGTCCACGCAAATAAACAGAATAAAAAATGAATTTCACTGGACGACGGTTGTGCCTTTGCGATAAGCATTACCGTAATTATAGGAAAAAGACTGTATAAAAATGATCCACTAGTGTAATACACATATCTGCCTATATACAACGTTTCCAACCCTAAACGAATTTTTACTGCCTGACTATCTACAGCTAATTCGTAAATATAGAAACTGTGTCTTTGGCGAATTTTATGAAAATCAATGAGAATCGCTTCAGGGGGCAATCCGAGTGAAGGGATTGTCTCAAGGAAAATGTCAATCACGTTACGACCGTCTCAACTCAACGTCCGTAAAATCTTTGATATTTGATATAAGGAACGGTTTCGTTGCATGCGGCGGGCCGTATATCACAGTGTGAACGGGTACCTTACGCTTCCTTTGCCGTCTGCCGCATGCTTCTCGGGATTTTGTTTTCCAGCCCCTCGCACGATCGTTCACGAGTCTTCTCTCTCTTCTTTCCCGAGGCACGGTCCAACCCTCACCCCTCGCTCCATTACACTTACGCTAGCCACTTTATGTCGGGAAATTTGCAATCTTTCCATTTAATATATCGACGCCCGGCGAACAGGGACGGAGGCATGCGATTTGAATACATTAAGCGGACACCCAGGTCCTTTCTCGACCCTCTGTCTCGTATACGCGTGGACGTAGCCGGTGACGAGGCGTTTCGAGACGAAAGGAAGCCGGGAAGACAGACGGTGGTACTATGGACAGCTTGTTTTTTTTTGGGGGGGGATTATTTAGGATGGATCACGAGGAAAATGAATAGCAAATTAGAAGGGTATTCGGCATGGTGAAATTTAAATGATTAAGGGATGACGAGAGACAGGCTAATGATTAACTGTGAAACCATTTTAATTCTTCTCATTCTGCTACGATCTGTACTATGATACTCGATTAGTATATACCATTCTTCCAACCGATCTATTAAGCGTTGTATAAAATTTGTAATGATCGGAATCAGAAAGTGTCAAGGAAAGCATCAACGGAAACAACGCTCATTAACTTGCAACGTTATCAATGTAGCGCGGCGATAACACTTGTAGTTAAGTCTCGTACGAGGAAGAAGTCCACAAGTAATTTTCCCGCTGTTGCTTCGTCTCGAGTGATCGCGAAAACCAGGTTAGATGGACCGAGGCAATTCTACCAACGTGTGTCACTCGTGTTCGCTCTTTCTTTTTTCACCCCTATCTTTACTGAACGTTACACGAAATTACAATAGATTTATAAATAACGCCCAGAATGATTATCTTTTCGATTTAGAGTATTTTATCCCAAACTCCTAATCCTTCCAACTAAATTACGTCCTATCAAAACTAAGCACGAGTTCATGTATGTATTTTTATATGTATATGTATGTCCTAATGAAAATTCGCATCGTCACGCACGACAGACGTCTTCTGATACGCGAATCGAGACAGATGTAGCATACGAGTGTCGATTGCAGAGGGAGGGGGGGGGGGGGGGGGGGGGGGGGGGGGGGGGAAAGGGGAGGGTGGTTGGTGACAGCATCTCCGGGAGCGGCACCCCTGGCCGATATTCGCTCCCCTCGCGTCTAGTATTAACTACATTTATACGCGTTGTCTCAAATTAACCCCTGACTCCCCATTCATTTTGCTCTCGCATCCCTCTATATTCGTATCTATCGAATGTCGAATGCTGCCAGTAATATTCACTGCATGCCTATTACCATTAGAATACCGAAACGAGATAGGTTTCGTTATCGCGTCAGACGAGTGAATTCCAGTCCCGTTCATCGCGTGTCATTCCTCCTCGTCGCATCGCGAATCCTTCGTGCCTGTTGTTCCGCCGTTTCCTACACTGCCTCTCTTGCCATCGAAATTATTCCGTTACCATGGAATTCGAAATACGGATTAACCTTTAGAAACAGATATATGTATATTTGCCCGATAATACGAAAGGAAATTACGATTTGTTCGAAATTCTCGATTCCTCTTAATTTGGAATATTGGAAAATTATCTGCTACAAATATTTGAAACTCGTATAAAAATTGCACGACACTTTCACCGCTACCGACGCATGCGTCGCTTCAATTATATCCAACTACGATACACAACGGGTAATACAATATCAGATATGAAATAGTTATATTCTAGTAACCGCGAATGTATTATATCAAGGAGACGCGGGATAAGATGAATCAGTTAAGATTGCAAAACACATAGAAATCGGATAAATGACGATATCGGATAAGATCGGATAAATGATGTTACACGAGGCGCATAAAACACGAACATTTCTTATACAAGTTGTAGAAATTCTCGTTCGTTTGCTTGTTCCGTGGTTCAACATTCGTTGACCGTACGTGTCGAGCTCGTAACACGAAATACACCGCGATCAAATTGCTCGACTCGAGTCGTCGATTCCCGAGGCGCATAAAAGTCAACTTAGACGAACAAAGTTGGAAGATGATGTTCGTTATGGGTACCGTCCGGTTAGAGCGAGTTAGGGGTGATTCGGACAAGGTTGAATGTAGCTGGTACGTATAATTCGATTAGACGTTAACCTTGCGAGGCACGGAAAAGAGGCGGACGATAGGATCGAACGAAGAAACTCCATGAACCTTCATTATGTTACCTCACCCTGGATGGCTCGTCCTCGGCATTAGCGTTAGCCGTAACGGTTTCCTCCGCTAAATTAAAGGAATTAAATGGACGTAAGATGACCGGAGGACAAACCTAGCCAGCGGATCTGATTATATCACGAGTTGCGATGGTCGTGTCTGGTTCGGTTGACGAGTAACCACACCAAATTTTCATTCATCTCTGCAAATCGACCAACACAACTCATTCGCGTTACTCGGTTAGGAAAGTATTAACAAATGTCCGAAATTCTCACAGACAAATTGTCTTATATAATACCTACGTCATCGTTTAGGTATCATTTTTCTTTTCCTTTTCTTTCTTTCTTCGTTTCCTTTTCCTTTCCTTCTTTTTCAAACAAAACTTCAACTACGCTGCCAGCTCCTTTGGTAGCGCAGGAACTGTTTACATATTTACTCGAAATAGTCTTCGCATCGTTCAATGGTTTGCCAAGTTGTCGATAACTTCGTACCTTCTCGACATCTCTCTTTCTTGTCCTAAACTATTTAATTATAACTACTGTTTAATTATGACTACGACAATTCCAGAAAATTGTTCCATTCCCGATAGAAATAGAGTACAGATTTGAAACAATTTTTTGAGAAAGAAATCTCGAGCGTCCTTTGATGAGCAAAGCAACGTTCAAAATTAACTACCTATGTACATATATCAAACTTTATCGTAAAAAGCCGTTATGTCGGCAAATCACAAGCAGCAGGCGTGGTCGTAAACCTGGAGAAAGGGCGAAAACTCCATAAGCCCAGAGAATAATCCAATGCTCGGTTTAACGACTGCTAAGTTCCGTAATGGCTGTCGGTGGAAGTGGAAGTGCAGGAAGGACGCGGGGGCATCGGTGAAAAATGGAGACGCTGCGCTGGCCCGGGAAGAAACACTGGTCGGTTCGCATCATATATTGTCCGAATGGAAGAAAATCGTTTCTCGAAAGGAGGGCCAAAAGCGTTCGTTCGATGCTGCAGGATGGCAATCGTGGAAAAAAAAAAGGCGCACAGGCACAGCGTCACCGGAGGCGTAAGATTTGTTGCCATAAAGAAGATTGCTTGGTGCTAATGAAGAGACATTACCACGACGATATTGCGACCTCTTTTACCGCGCCTGCTTGTATTTATGGATGAGAAGATAAACAGGATCGATCGGTCCGAACGTTACCGTTCGGAGGAACTTTGTTTCCAGTTTGATAAAAGTTTGCTTAAATGCTGGTGTGGAATTTAATCATTCGATAAATTATCGATTTATAACGACACGATTATTTTGGAAAACAAATATTTAGTTGACAATGCGAAATATCAAGTTGATCGTTTAAACGTATAACCGGCCAAATTCGTAGGGAAATACCAATCTGTACATTCTGATAATATTTACAGGTATACGCGATATGCACGACACATAGATCTCCAGAAGTCCATAAAACTATCGCGATATTTATGGCAGATAGTGTACATGGATCTCGTGCGTCGATAGCAGAGAGTCGATCGAGCGCATTCGAACAAAAAGCCTGTGGCCTCCACGTAGGAAAAAGTCGGCAATCATGAGGCCGTCTAGCGATCAGTTCTCGTGATGGCATGGACGAAATCTATCGGCCCTTTCACTCGCAGCCGAAATCGATCGTCCGGGCCAGGAATCTGACAACGAGAGATACATTTGGTAACACACCGATGATTTGTGAAACTGTCCGGTCAGCAAGTATGCCAGAATGTGTATGGGGTTCGCGCAAGCGCAACCCCTTTTTCCGACCCCATGTATTGACGCGGTGGTCACCCTCAGTGACCAGCACCCCTCTGTTCCGTTCGACCGTCCACGGAGAAGGCTGTATGTCTTACGGAATGCCTATGATGCCTTCCTGCAGCCCTTCTAACTCCTCCACGACTATATAGTATGCGCACGCACACGCACGCGCGCGCGCGCGCGCACCCGCGCACACACACACACACACACACTACAACCCCTGTCCAACCCCCTCCAACAAAGCCCGTCTTCTGCGATAGCCACACGCCGCGCCGGTGACAAGTGCGAGGCGGCCATCCAATAACCCGCACCGGCCACTACCCACCACCCGTCAACCCCCTACCTCCACCCTCCAACCTCCAACCTCACCAGCCAACTTATTGAGGACTTGGAGGAATTAGGAAACGGAGAGTGGCTTCCTTCTCTTCGCCTCTGTTCCTTCCCTTCCTTGTTTTCTTCTTCATCCTCTTCTTCCTCTTCTTCCCCTTCTCCTTCTCCTTCCTATCCTGTCTCTTTCTTCTTCCTTTCATCCATCATCTTGCCATCTCCACCCTATGTTTCTTCTCCTCTCTGTTCTCTATCACCTCCTGTCTATCCATCTTTCCTCTCTGTTTCCTGTATCTCTGAGTTTTCTCGTTCTCGCATCTCTATTCCTCTATGTTCTTCGTTCCTCCTTCCCGCTTCGTTCCTCTTTCGTTATCTTTCTCTATTCTTCTCCGCTTCTCCCGTTCTGTCTGGTCCACTCACTCTCACGCCTCTGCCCCATCTTGGCTAGCTCTCTCCTACAGGGTTATGACCGGCGACCACGAAATACCCGGAATTTCGCGTGGCCGCTCTTCTGAAATTCGATCGGGGACACGGACGGTCTTTTTACACGGTAACGAAGGCTTGGCCGCGTGGAAAAAGGCCAGGACTCGCCCGGCTGAAAGAGATCATACGGAATGCCGATATTCCGACAGAACACCCTATCAGAATTTCCTGATTGATTGTTTAATCGTACCTTCCGGCAATCTTTCTCCTGTTCTTCTTCTTCTTCTTTCTTCTTTTTCTTCCTTTTCAACTATCTTGCTGCATTTTTCCTAAGGACGAATCTAAGAAAGATACAATTGAGATTAATCAGGGGAAAGTTTAAGGTTAGAGGCTGAGTATCACATGATAGAGTAGCGCATGATCGACAATATTGTTAATATATAATTTTATTCAGAATAAAGTTGATATTAGTTAAAAAAATGGTAAACTACATTATGGGGCCAAGAGAGAAATCCTGCAGTTCGGAAGCAAAGAATCGAATGAATATTTACATAGCAATAACAGAATTTGAAATTCGACAAACGGTCACCAATGCTTCCGAAAACTTTGGACAAAGTTGACAGAACGATTCCCATTACGGTATCCTCACACGTAACTCATTTGTCAGCAATTCCTTCTTAATCTTTCTCCATTCGACCTTACAACCGCTCCTCTGCAAGTCTCGACCCGTAAACTTCGAAACTAATCTAATTTACGGTGAGCAAAAAGGCCGGTCAGCATTCACGATCAACCTTGCACCTTCGAGCGACTCGTTTGTCCCGAGATTCCGAACAGAAAACAAGCGTCCCAGTGTTTCCTACGTGAGAACGAACCGCGCAAAACTTTCAAACTTTCGACACTGATTCCATGGGTAATTAATTCGTTTTCACGTCTGTAAGTCTCCCGATTATTCCCCGTAGGAGATGTATTTAGTTTACCGAAGATACATATTTCTAATTATTCATTTATACGGTTATTTATATATTCGATAATTCGAATTATAGATTCTTGTAGGTACTCGCAGGGACGATGCGCACATACATATAAGCGTATACATATAAGGAAATAGTAAGTAAACTTACTCAATTGTATTATGAAGAGTTTTATTTCCATTTCTTTTCTTTTTTCTTTTTTATTTCATCTACGATATATAGATTTCGCAATATACATTTTTATAATTATAACGATTATACAGATACTACTAAGTTATCTATTTATATGCTCGCTACCCCGCTTAAATGACATCGGTTTCCTAGAAAAATGACAAAATAATGCTCCTTTCACAGATAGCAAACGATAGTTTAGTAAAGATCTGCGAAACCTGAACACTAACAAAGTTAAGTTACGTACGAGCGGCAGAAAGATTTTATCGCCGCTAAATCGTTCAATAAGTTAAGAATTTTCTACTTTAAATTCTCTATTTCGAATTTCTTGAAAATTCCACTTTCCTAGATTGTGTCACTGCTTTTGAAAACCGACGCTATAACATGTAAAGAGCCAGAAGAGCCGATCAACACCGGTCAAATTGGGAAGCGTAACGTTAATCCGATAGAATCGAGCAGACTGAAATATTTTGCGGTTAATTCTGAGGAACAAGCTGTCCCGTTGCAGCAACTGCAAAATGACAATAACATTTCCGCGATAATCGGTTTAACCGAGCGGCGTAACTGAACGCCGCGGCGTAATTAACAAAGGAAAAAGCAATAGCGGTGGCCGTGCTTGTATGCACTCACACGAACACAGTCGTGCTTCAATCTGATCGCAACACAGACAACCAGCCCTGCAGTTCGAACGAAATACTCGTTACATTGTACCGACAAACGGCTGTTTTTAACCATTTCGTCACGATAACGGTTTTTCGATATTTCCGTCCGCGGAAGCTTTGAAGTGTATTTTACATTTAAACGTTCCTACCTTTCTTTATTATCCTTTTTCCCTTTTTTTCTTTCTTTCTTCTCCTTTTCTCTTTTTCTTTTTTTCTTTTGACTCTATTCAATTTCGAGTTTTCGTTCCATTTCTCGAAGAGACCGTTTCGAACCAAGATTTTTTTACAAATTGGAAGAAGCTTGAGATTAAGAACGAGAAGAAGGGGAAGACCTTTGATCGTTAGACAATATCTCTTGTCCATCACGTCTCCTCCGTTTCTTTCTTTTCTTCTTCTTCTTGTCTTGGATCATTTCGAAAGGAGTAGAATACCGTCGCGTGCTTTCGCGCAGGCCATGTTAGTTTATTCGTGCCAACTGTTTCATAGACAATTCAGGACGAGCTTCGTGAGTTTATAACATAGCGGCCTATGTATGTATAATTCTATGCAATTAGATAATTCTAAATTAACGTTGAAGATGCAAGTAGGATATTTTATCTTACAATGGCGTTGTAAAGATTATGTCAGCGAATCGTCATACTTTTTCCGAATCATCAAAGGTTTCTGCTTGTCTAGTGGCAAAGGTAATAACGATAATGCTGTTTTCACTTTTCAAGCGAAACGAGCGTACTTTTACCGCCATTCCGAGATATTTGTATTGTACTTTGCGTTTTAAACGATTATTCACAAGATACGATTGACGAGATCGATTCTTGGTCGAGGAATTTGAAGAATGCTTCGGAATAGTTGTTTTCAGGCCAGAAACAGGGAGACTGGGTTTTGAGGGTGTTCCGCGAGTTCGAACCCTTCGAGATGTTGACTTCTAAAACTTCAATATCGCAGACGATTACCGGTTACCATTTCACCTGATATCTATATCTGAATAATTAAACTAGTCCATTTTTCCACGTCGTTTCCTATACGATAATTTACCGAATGTAACGTAACGTAACGTAAATTGTTAGGCAATGTATAATAAAACGATATAATAAATGTAGTAGAGGCTAGTTACAAGGCAAATAGTTACCAGACTTTCCGATTATTCGTGTATGGAAAATTAAAAACTACAAACTATATTAATACGTTCGTGCGTTAATAAACCTAGATATATGGAAACACAGGTATAAAAAGGAAGAACACGATATAGCGTGTACTGTTTCAACCGGTCGATTATTATCTGAGAGTCTGGTGTCCCGCTACGTACGACGAGGCAAGTCTCACCGTGTGTAGGGTACTTAACGCCAGTCCAGCCGGGGGCGTTCAGTTCAGGCGGTCACTGTCTATGTATATGTATATATGTATAGCGCACACATAGGCTGGAACTCATACAGAGAGAACCGGCAGTGGGAGAAAGGACGGAGATGAGGCGCGTTTATATGGACACGCACACGCGCAAGCAAGTCCGGCGGTCGGTCCAGTGGCCTGTGCTGCGGCCGGCAACTGCGGGGGTGGCGATCGGGGCTTCACCCCGTAGAGGGTGGCGAGGCGTTGATCAATACGTGAAGATAGAATCCGATGCTACCCATCCAGCCCCGCCATCCCCCTTCGAGCCTCAACCGCTGCCCGGTCCGGCTGAGGGTATCGCGGCTCAATCGACTGATTTGTCACCCACGCATCATTTTCTTCGACGCTGCGGGGACGCGACCGGCGCGACGCGACGCGACGTTCCCAAATCGCAGACCTTATGGCATTCGCTTCGTTAGGGCTTCCTTATTAAGACTCGATGGGGTGCGCCGATGAGAAACCGAAGGCATTTTCGGCCGTTCGATTCAACCGAACCGCATTTGTAGACCATGTTGTAGATCGTGGACCATGTAGACTATGTAGACCAACGTACACGCGTCTCTACACGCGTATTCCATCCCGATCAATTCCTTTATATTTTCATTTTTCTATTTTCATTCCTTGTTGCATTTAGATTTTAGGGGTTGCTGATTTCTCGCACATCTATTGCAAAGTTAATTAACTCGAACGGGCTTGATGCGAGGGTCGAGAAAATGAATACAGATTTTTTATAAGAGAAAATCTTTAATTTCTACTCGGGTATAGATACGTTGGTGACGATAGAATACACACCGTGTACAATACACACAGTATCGAGCGAATTTCATTCGTATCCGTGGTTAAGACGACGCTACTTCTATGTACACTGTTCATATGTGATCAAATAACTCGATTTAAAATTACAAAGTAGATATTAAAAATATGTTTTATTTATAAAGGCGACGGTTACCTTAATACTTTGCAGTTAACTCGAAGATACGTCTTTTCGTTGTTGTATTACACATTAATCTAAAGGTACTAGAAAGTTCTGCATCTCACTAGCCAAAACATTCTGATTCATCTTTTCGTATCTTATTCCCAAGGCACGATGAAACGTCCAACTTTCCTGCATCGTGATTGCATTGTCAACTATCTCGAAGTCTTTGTCGATCAGCTTGACCGATCGAAGCTCCAAGGGAAGGCAGTCTCGCCTCCGATATCACAGGCAACCCAGTATCGTGGAAAATAGCCGCAGCTAACTTCTTTTTCAGCAATTCGTAGAGGATGGGAACGATGTCGCTAATGGGATATGAAAGCCGGGGAAAACAACGGACTCCGCGACACGGAGGATTAGCGCGATAGAGGGCCGGTTGTCCAGTATTTTCGCCAGGCAGACAGAGGGAAACGCCGAGCCGGTTAACAGGACTCTCGTCGTGAAAGGAAAGTTAAATCCCTTTACAGTTTATACGACAGGCGCGGCTGTTTCCAACTTAGCTGTTTTAGGGCCATAAAGCTTGCCCGGGCATGCAGACGAGGACGCATTTATAACTAACGTAACGCGAGGCCGTTTAGCTAAATAATTAAAAGATACGAGCGAGCATGTCCTGAATACCGGCCCCTTCAAAGTCCGACGAGTCTCTTTTGTTTAAAGCCTCATTTCCGATCGCCAGTGTTAGTCGGATTCCAATAAGTTGACTCCAACCTTATTATGTTCGTGTAAGTCGAGCTAGTTGATTTGAAGTCGTTCAAGTTCCACTAATCCGAGTCACATTAACGCTTTAACAGTCAATTATATTAAGCCCAGTCGAGATTAGTCCAGTTACTCGACTTTACCTTTGTATTCATACGAATTCAGCTAATTGTCTTGAAAACACTCGAGTTCCAGCAAACTGACTTACATCGAAATCGAACATCGTTCGCATCGAGCTTGGTTTTCCATTGATCTTAAAAAAAAAAAAAAAAAAAAAAAAAAATCGTAGTAAATTACTGTGTAAATTGCATTTTATATTTAATTTATTGTTATTTCATTACCGATATCTAGAGAAGATATCTGTCTATGCTGTTAGTAAACTCAGTTACTCATTTTATACATTTAAAGAAACATCAATCAATAAGATTTAAATAGATATATAATAAAGTTGTATCAAAAATTCGAATATTCCAATAGCATTGCGTATATTAAACATTATACGATCGAAAATTGATACTTTCGTATCAACAAACGACTATACTAACATGTATATACGGCAAAGTCTGAAGGTTTATATCAGCATGAATGCAATAAAATAAGGACGTATTGAGTAAAGTATGTCAAAAAGGGTCCCAAAGAATGGGAAGAAGAGACGCTGTTGTTCGCTGAAAATGAGAAAGATCAAATTTTTTCAAGGGGAAAGACCGTTTTAATTGTCCGCGTATCTAAAATTTAAACGGAAAAAAGCATTGCTGCGTGACTATGCGTGGTGTTGGCCGACCACACTCCTCGTTCCGTCCTCTTCGAAGCTCGTTGCGAGTTCGTTCAGGCAGTTTGTTGCGTCGAGCTAGTGGAGAAGAGAGCCAACTGAAGTCGTAGTCCTTAGTCGTGCCCAGGCAATTGATTCCTTAACGAGTTTGCTCCCGTGACGGCCATAAGCGATCGACCGAAAGCCGCATCAATTTTGATGTTTCTTTTTGCTACTCGCTTGTGTTGTCTCTAGAGGCTCTTTGCCTTCGAATATGCGTGCTTCTTGATTTCATCATGAGAATCATGGACGCCATAGCATCAAATCTCCTTAATTCGATTCCCCTTAATGTCGTTTAAGTTCCGTTCATTCTCTCCTTAATCTATCAATGTTCGATTAGCAAGCTGAGTACGAGTACGAATGTATAGCTTTGTCGAATACAAGTTCAGGAACGAAATCTAGATAGAAATTGTGGTTAGAGCATTAGAAACATTGTATTTCTTCTTCTCCTTTGTTCGCAGGCGTAGAAAAATTGCATATGTGATATATTATATGCAATCGGTGTCAATCATAGACTGTATTTTAAGGCCATATCGGACGGTGCTTACAGTTTTTAAATCACTAGTTAAACCTTGGGTATAATTAGGATAACAATGTATAACGTTTATAATTACGTTGGTAATTAAACTAGGAACAAACTTGAAATCCAAACATTTGCAAATTCGCTAATTCCACCGTCAAAGATTAACAGGTTTGAAAGATTAAACCAATAGGTACTAAAAAAAAAAAAAAAAAAAAGAAAAAGAAAATAATAACCTCGTCCATAGAGTGGCGTCAATGTCGTTGCAAGACACACGCGTACCTCTATAGATGGCAATGGTTTAAACGTCGAATAACATCCACGGTTTCGCCCTGTCCGATCAATCCACGACACGCGATACAAGCTTCTCGCTGACGATGCATCACCTACGCTTATACATAGATACACTTGGGCCACAAAACCGTTGCACAGTTCGTGGGCGGCGGGCGGCAGGGGGGGGGGGCGGGGGAGGAGGAGGGGTTGGTACTGGACGGGGAAGTAGGAGGACGAGGAGGAGGACTTCTTCAAAGAGGCTTTGTGCGGAAAGTTGATGGACGAATCGTGAGGATAGATAGCTGAAAGGATGTTGCATGGATAGTGTGGGACTAGGCCGCTGATGAGACAGCTCGAGGCTGCATGAGAAGAGAAGCGTAACGTTAGCTTTATGTTAATCCAGGCCGGCAGCACTGCGGCTGACAACGATGCTGTCGCTGTTAATATCGCCGGCTGACGTAGCAGTAACTAGTTGCTGGTATACCTGGCTCGCAAACCTCGTTGCACCAGGCTTCGGTTCGAGCGTATACGTGAAACGTAGTAGCTCTCTCTATGCAGCATAGAGAGCGGAACGGTGCTGTACAGGGGGTATGGCGGTGTAGCAGTGGTGAGGGGTGGCGACAGGGGTGGCAATCAATATGGGCCTCAACGCAAACACGGCGCCGCTGTTGTACTAACATCAAATAGGCGGATAGCGACCGGTCGCCTGCCTCGTGTGCATTGTCTGCTCTACTGCTCTGTATAAACCGGCCGGCGTTTTTCAGACACGAGTACCGCTGATCGCCTCGGTTCGCCTCGTTCCAAGATGGTAGACTGATTTTCGAAACGCAAACCGCTACGTGTCTTCAATTTCGCTTTATTATTCGCGACTAGTACTGGCACGATCGGATACATGTATTATCAGCAGGTTTGATTAGTAAGCGCAAATTGTTTTTAATACTCGGCAAGTACTTGGAAAGGAAAGGGGAATGATATTTTTTGAGTATCCTCGCGTACATATATATATACATACATATATAATTATTATATAACTTTAAATTTAAATCGATTCCAATACGATAATTTCGGTTTGTAGGGTTTCTAACGATATAATTACTAAAAATATCTCCTCTATGTATTTGCTAAGTATGTACATGTTCTATCTATATTCGCTTTAGTCTATACTATTCTATACGAACTAGCGTCTGTGAGTGGGAAATGTCTTGGATATTAAAATATTTTACGAAAACTATATTGCTGCCGTTTACTGTAAATAAACCATTAGCCGGACATTGGCGAACTGCGTGTTTCCACTCCTTCAACGACATCGAAAAACCAGGAAAAATCGTATTTTGTTCCTGCGAGAGTGCTCTCGAAAACCCCGAAAGCGTCCGAAAGAAGAAAGAAAAAAAAAAAAGAGAAAAGGAGAAAAGAGAAGGAAGAAGAGGACTGAAGTGTTGGAACACAAGTCCACGTAATTCGACTGTTTTGCGTATCCGTTGACCGAGAGCACACAAAGTGGAGTGCGCTCGCTCGTTTGGAAGGGTGGCAGGGTGGAATCAAGTCGAGTACCGTGCTGGAACCAGCCTCGACTGTTTACGTTGGGGAAATCTTACTGAAGAATGGCACGGAGAACTGGCTGGGCAAGAAAACCAGCTCGCATCTCATAACAGGGCCGTTTCCTTCGCTTTTTCTTCTCTTCCGTTCCAGGGTTAGAAACGACGAACAACCGAGGGTCGAGGAGGGTAGTAATTATGCTACCGCTGTGTCCCCGGATAATATAAAGTGTCCCCCTCGAACCGTGTCTTCTTTGTAATCTTGCATAATTTATTTCCCGCTATTGTTCCCTCTCCATCTTGAATTTTTCTCTTCCTTCGGGGGAGCGAAGCTTAATTCGTCAAAGAAAATTCTACAGGCAGGAATTCGCCGTCCTATGCTGCTGGTTTTAGACTTTAGACGTACCACCGGCTCTCTCGCCTTCGTTTCGCGAAACCAAGTTTTCGTTTTGCGCCCCTCCTTCAGGACAGTTGGAATTACCGCTTCTGATTAGAAATTGTCCTGGAATTTTCACGAAATCTTCGCTCTTTCAACAGCCACTCTCTTCTCGTGATCTCCATTCTATATATCTAATTTATAAAATAAATTAAAAAGCTTGATAAATTTATTTTCATGATTTGCGTGAAATTCAAGAGAGACACGGTCTAAGTTAATATCTCCTAAGAATAAATACCAGACTGACAAGCGATTCTATTAATTAAAATTAAATTAATTTATATCAAATAGAAATATTAAATATATTAAATAAAAAATGGATCTTAAAATATAACGATTAAAGCGTATTCATTCTTAACGGTTCATCAATCATCGTCTTATCAATCTTCGATAACCTTAAATAACCTTATATACTTCTTCATGTTGTCGGGATAAAGTAAACGACTTTATCAAGTTATCGTCATAATGTCTTCTTAGTATAACTATATAGTCCGACTTTGCATACTACGCCCCATCCGCAAGCTTCCGTCAGTTTGAATATTGAAGTGCCATCTTTGAATATTGAAGATGGATGGGTCCTTGAACATTGGAGGCACGATCCTCATCTATTATAAAATCCTCGAGTTCTCTGAAAGACGATGACACTCTCGGCAGACAACCTACAGATTAAAATCCTTGTTCCTTTCAGCAAATCTTCGTGTCGAATTTAAATATTTATTTCACGATCTGAAGACGAAAAAATATATATGACAGAGAATTTCCTTCTCAACTTCAAAGAAGCATCAATTGCCATACGAAATTTTACAATTGGAAAATATTACGAAATTATTATTACATTGTATGAAATGAACACACACATATATACATATATAATACAATTGAAAGTCTCAAGAATTTTATATAATACATAATACATAATAAAATATAAGAGAGAGAGAGAGAGAGAGACAAAGACAGACAGAGCGACAGAGACAGAGATTTAAGAACGATGAGAAATTGAGACAGAATGTTATTACGAAAGATGAGAGATAAAATAATTACAGTTAAAATTAAACTTTACAAAGAGATATAATACGTGTACCTCTGATAGGTGTATGAAAACGTATTCCACCGCGCGAAGATATGAAAGGAAGTTGGCACGAATGAAGACGGCCTCCTTGGACCACGGGGGTGTAAAGGGTTGATGGAAACGCAAGATGTTAATGAGACTGGAGGGTTGGCATTCCTAGCGGCCTCCAAGACTTCCAAAGATTTCTCCTTGGTGACGTCAAGATTTTGCTCTTCCTCTGTTCTTCGTTCAATTATGACGCGTTTATCTTCAAGCGTTTTATTAAATTTTAATACTGCTTTACAGAATATCGATCATTGCAAACACGCAAACACATTAATTTCTCACTCAAAGCATTGCCTTGGACGCTTAACGAAACAAATAAATTACTTGTATTACTACTGTGATATCACCATCGTATGATATATTTCTTTAATACAATACAATATCCTTCGATACAATAAACAACAAAAACAAATATAATACCATTGCACAGCGATGCTGTTACATAACAATACTATTATCTGTACGGAAATATACCTTACTAATAAATACTTGTAGGACATTACAAAATGTTCGTGTTGTTAGATAATGATATATATTTTTACATTACGTTTCTATTTAAACTGGTCATTTGATTAAGATATCAGAGTAAACAATTTCAATGGACACATCATCATAATGCAGAGCTTCATTTTTCCCCCTTTCTCTCACGAGCAATGGCGGTTGCGGCCAACCCTGCTGCTCTTAAATTATTGTCTCTCGGGGTGGAGCGTACCGCGAGGGCGTATCATCGGCGAGATATGATGATATTTCAGAGCTAAGGGTTGGTTCCATCTGATGGACTAACGGACCAATAACGTTTCACCCTCGGTCCATTCATACTCGATTTCGTAACCACGTTGCGCTACTCATGCATTAAACACGTATTAAATTAAACAACGGTGCGTAATATAGAAGAACTAGTCTTATTTCGACATTTTTTCATAACATAATATTCAAACGTAAAGACGAAAAATTTCGTTAATTACAGTTAAGTAAAGTAAAGTGTAAATTAGGTATTAGGTGGGAAATAAAGAACATGCAGACAAAAACGTTATATAAGGGTTGATAATCTTCTACCTCCAACATTTCTCTTTTTCGTGTCAATATCCTACACGATCTACTTCTTCCAGTTGTGTCGCTCCGCTGACGAGCGATTACCTTCCTTCTGAAAATTCCCGCTTCTACGCCATTTACCACTCTTACACCTATTCATCTTTAAAATGAATGTAAAATGTAAAGTATGATAGATATCAGTACTCGATAAATTCCTTCCTTTGCGTCAAAGAAAAAAAATAAAGAGAAAAGAAGAAACAAGACGCAACGCGAACAACACTGACAAGCTTATTTAAGCTCGTGGAAGAAGACAGAAGGCGGAAGGAACGAAAGTCGCGCGATGGTTCGTTAGTTGTCCACGAACGTAAACCATCGCAGAAAACGGGATCGTCTGGACTTATAATTTTCCAAGAGTTCAGCAAGATTGCAAACGTCAGGTACAGCGAAACGTCTAGAAGATCCAGAGAAGGGGTGAGTTGCGGTGAAAACGTGAGGCTGCAGGGGCTCGGTTAGGGAGGATACAGGGCTGCTGTCACAAGCACACCAGCTGTTACTTCTGCTCCGGTAAATTCTGCGCTCAACGAATGATCTTCGCCATCTGCGATCGGTTTCTAATGCCTCGACGAATCGCTGTATCGTCTTTCTTCGTCTATCTTATTTCGTGATCGCTAGAACAACTGTCTCGCTTATTAACGCGAGAACGCGATGAATTTTGGGTTCCTAACGCCAGAAATCTAACTGCTTTCGAGACTCGAAGAAGCATGATTACTTGAGCTATCAATGTTAATTATGAAGTTAGGTGCAGGCACAAAAAAGGACGAAGCTTTATATACCTAGTTGAAGAATGTTTATTTAAATGTGAATTAGAAATTCAAAGTCTGAAAACCTTTATTCTTGAATCACGATGAAACATTAACGTTACGTTAGACAAATTTCTTAAAACAATTTCGTCGATCGTGAAACTCTTTAGCCTCAAACATGTCGGATAATGTATACTCTTCTACCTGTCTAATAGAAATATCACCCTGATCAATTCGAACAATGATGGGTAACGATAAGTTGAGCGAATAAATTCGTAATCTGAAATGATTATGTGATTTAAACGGCTACGAGCTACAAAATGATTCGTCATTTAAAGTCTTGACATTTAAAGGGTTAATACCTTTTTCAAGAACGATTACAAATTTGTACCACTTGCGCACCATTTTCCATCATCGGGCATATTCGCTTCAAAAGCTTGTTCATTTAAATTCCAACTTGCCACATTCTACCTCCGATAAACATAAGATTCTTTCTCTTAAAATAATCGTAAATTTCAATGAATCATCCGTGCAAGAATATTTCCATTCGCAAAGGTTGTACGTCCGCCAAAATGTCCTATCAATAAGATGTAAATATAATAATCTATAAAATTTAAGCCGACATCATTTTTCACCTCGAAAAGTACACTTTGGCCGGAGTCGACAAAGAAACCGGCCCTTAATGGGAGGAAATTACGCAGCAACCCCCGCGGAGTATCGGCCGTTTAAAAAGGGAAGCGCGGTTTACGCGAATCCCACCGCGCGCCGCGTTGGCGTATCAATTTATACGCGGCATCGGGAAATCGAGCGAAGGAGCGACCCTAAAGCGCGCACATGCCTGGAAACAGGCCTGAGAGGGGTTGAAACTCCAGGCTCTAGGCTTTGTTTTATACTTACACCGATTCAGGTTCGTGATGCATTCAAACGAGCAACCTTCCCCCGTATAACGGAAAACTGCCGAGAGGCATGAAGGGGATGATGGCCATAGTGGAAATCAAACTGCGATTCCCATTTTTATTTCCATTCGGATTTTCATCCACGCCGGCTGTTCTCCAGTTGAATCGAGCGTGTTATGGAAGAGAAAGTGAACGGAGGACGAATGGCGGGGCAAATTGTAGCGATTATATTTGCCACGCCGTTTCGTACGATTCCGCAATTTCACAGGAGAAGAACGAAGATGGCGAAATGAGTAATTGTTTGCTCATAAATGCATAAATAAATGTTACAAGGAGCATCAAGTACTATACATACCATGAATATTTTCTATTTATTTCTCATTCTTACACATTCTTACACATTCTTACACATTCTTACACATTCTTACACATTCTTACACATTCTTACACATTCTTACACATTCTTACACACTCTTACACATTCTTACACATTATTTCCATTCGCACGCGTTTTCGCACTCTTCAATTCCCCATAAGTAAACGCTTGGACATCTATAATCGTACGTTCTCAAAATCTCAGTTTATCTATACACTCTGTGCGATATACACGAATAAAAATACGCTCATAAATTCCAAGATCCGAGTGATCAGAAAATTACGAGTCTCGAAAATCAGGAATAGAATCATGAGCCATAAGTTTCTGGTGGAGGAGGTGGGATGGTTTCCAAGCGAATAAGCCGAAGAGTAAAACACACCCGGCTGCGCCCCCCTCCCGCCCCCTCCCCCTCCGTGAGAATAACGGCACGGCAGTATCGTTCGGCAAATATTTCGATAAATCAGCGCGGCGGAAGGCGGCGCGGCGGTAAGGTATACAACGCACACCTTAATGTCGCATAAATCTCCTACTGGAAAATTACACCGATGTGAGACAGAGGCAGAGAAGGGAAACAGACGGGAACGGAGGCGAGAAGGAGAGGAACGTAAGCTGTTCGGGCCGATGGAGGAGGAGAAAGAAAGAGTCAGAGAGGTCTTTGGGACTGGGAGGTGGGTTTGGGGTGGTTGAAGGGTAGCGAAGGGGGGTGAGTTGGCGGGGTGGAAGAACCAAGAGCAAGCGAAGGCGCAGCTTCGAGATCTAGAGGGGTGTAAAGCGTACGTTTCCCCTCCTCCTTCGCCAGGAACCCAGCAGCAGCAGCAGCAGCACACCACCAGCAGCAGCAGCACACCAGCAGCGACAAGGAGAGTGTTTCCTCTTTCTCCAGCGCCATTGCAACCCCAAAGCCAGGGGCAGCAACAGCAGCAGCCGCGGCGACGCAGCAGCTTTCCCCACTTCAGAAGAAAAGCACTTTCATAAATCTGCCAGCAGATATATGTGCGCACAATTTCCGAGATCCGGCCATTAAAGAGCCGCTTCTCCGCTCTACCCCTGCCTCGACCACCCGTCCACCACCCGTCCACCACCCAACCACCCTCATCGCCGTGAAACAACCCCTACCAGACTACGAGCCGGCGTAGATCAGATCCGGATACCATTTATTTCGCCATCATATTCCAGCAATTGATATTACAAATACATATACCCACTCGTAATTAGACTACGGATGTTTATTCATACGCAGATTTCTAGTTCATAAGATTGTATCGGCGCTTATATCAGGCGTGGTATGCAAAAATATTGGATCGATCGGAAGGTTCTCTCGTCATATTTTACCGAGCAACTTTATTCGAGAATCGAGAATTGCTACATATTTCCGGACACATAAAACAGCAAAGGATAACAAATTTGGCGTTCGAATTTTTGTTTTATGTGCAGGTATTATCAATTTTTGCTGTATAATTCGTGATACGGCAAACATTACGTTTTAAAGTAACTGCACAAGCCTGGAACCCGATCGATCATTAAGCAACAAATTGTGTGAAATTTAAATTCAATTTGATGATATTTAACTACTTGATCGTGATTTATCGTTATAGTTGCGCGAAAGCTGCACGAATAAATTTTGTACATTGCACACGATATAAATTAGGCATTCTAATAATCGGCAGGTTCCAATCGAATCTTTCTTTGATTATTTTGTCGATCGGATTGACTGAAGCGAAGGGTTTCTGGAGAGAGAATACAAACCGCGTTGTAATTTATTTATCAACCTTGAAATAATTGGAACGTTTTATTCGGTTGAGAATGAAAACAACAAACTTCCAACCTTATATACAATCGATAATCCTTACATTGATCGATTAACGAATCAGCTAAAAAATCATTATTTTCATCGAGTTTGCCAAAATTTTGCCAATTTCACTTTCACTTTCCGAAGCTGATATGTGCGCCTTTAATCTCATTCTATTTCATATAATAACAGATTATTTGGTTTCTCTGATTCTCTGCCGATCGTTTTAACATTGCCGCTGTTGCTAAATTTTTACGTCACTTGGATTGATAAACTATTATTTTGACAAATAAGAAGACTGTTGACGATTCAACGGATTTTAACGCACACAATTGAAAGGAAAAATCACGCCTCTCGTATTTATCACAAACATAAGATAGCATTTAGATTTTAACGATAGGAGAACACGATTATGTGAAAAACCAATCAAAGAACACGAAAGGCTCAACACTCGCCTAATAATAAAAGTATGCTTCACCCTCGATTCCCATAAACAATTGTGAAACACTGAATTCACCATGTTTAATCTAGGTAAATTCAGGCAAACCGTGAATATGGACAAGATTGGAGAGTCTGTTGCTCCGATCTGGCAAAGTTATATCTTGATCTCGCCCTTGCTTCCGGTAGTTCAAGCAGCCAGCCAGCTCGAGAGGCTATGAAGAATAAACGGCTAAGCAATGCCGGGACCCCAACTCCGACTCTCACCTCGACGAAAACTCAACGCGTTTAGATAAGGCGGCCTGAAACGGCTCGCACACCCTGTTACCCTCTATAGCGAACGCCACGTGGAGTTTGCCCTATGCTCAGCAATCCGCAAGTACCAGAGAAAAGAGAAAGGGAGAGGAGAAGACGGCTGGCTCGCGGACCGAGGAACACGCTGTAAACAGTTTACTTGTAAACCGGAGAGTTACCTATGTATTTTCAGATAGGGGTGAGTTATGCTCGCCAGCGGCCCCGGTGAACGCGGGCCGTTTTTAAAGATTTATCCCGCCCGTTGTCGTGGAGGACCTGCTTGATAAATAAGCGAGATACGACGAGTTCGGAGGGAGTTTCAGGCGACTCACGGCTCTCTCCTCGCCTCGATGGGGATTCTTTTGATTCTTCCGAGTCCTCCCCTTTTCTGGTTCGAACCGGACATTTTGTTAACGCGTTTCGTCCTTGATAAGTTGCAAACTTCTATCGCAAATTAACAATTAATCGGTGATTCGTTTATCTATTCATTATACCGATCATGAGTAGGATAAGTGAAAGAAGCTACCGTAATTATTGCCTGTAATTAGTTCACCTCTTATACCTGTCATACTTAATTATCCGATATTTTTAATATTTACGCAATATGTTATCGCAATACTCGCACAGATGTCTTGTCTTAGGGAACGTCGTTAACGTCGTTAAATGCCTATTGCCATTAAATGCCTATTGCCGTTAAATGCCTATCCACGATAAATAAGCAATATGATGAATCACATTTACGAGACTTGAAAGATCCTCGGAAAAAACCACTTCCAATCGTCAACAATGTTCTCATGAAAAAAGAAAATTCCTAAGCTTCGTTCAGTTAGTTTCCTTTTTTAGCCAAACT
>NC_057778.1:11936365-11955549 GCF_014825855.1 Bombus pyrosoma | reverse complement strand
CCCCCCCCCCCCCCCGGCTGAATGGCACGGACATATTATTTATCTGTGCAAGTTCCACCCCATCTTCGTGAAACATCCCCGGGTAGTTGAGCTACCCTCATCGCCGGACGAACCGGCATCGTTTGTCTATCTTTCTATATCCACGCTCGAGTAACTCACAATTCCACCTTCAAACCGGGACAAAGGGCAGGCCAAGTTTGCTCGAAGCTTCCCGTCCTTGTAGATAAGGGGAAGTTCTTTCCGGGGATTTTAATCGGCCGGATTTTTGCTTCAAGATTTCACTGGCTGAGGCGCCGAATGAGATCGGTCTACGCGCACGCCTTTGTTTCCTTATTTCTCCTTTTCCATCTTTCCTTTTATTTTACATAATTTTTCTTCTTTTAGTAATTTCCTGAATCAAGCTCCTATATATACGCGCGCGCGCGCGCGCGCGTGTGTGTGTGCGTGGAGAGAGAGAGAGAGAGAGAGAGAGAGTATAAGGAAGAGAAACGAGAAAAGCTTTCAAAGTATACCTAATATTGACGACAATTGGGTCGCTTCAACATACTCATTAATTTCAACGCAACCGAGAGATTAAGATGAATTTTTATAGAAATAATTCCAGAAAAGTATTAAAAATAAGCACGTATTTGCGTGTTGTCTTAGCATACAAGATATGACAATTTTTATCATATATTTATTTACATATATTTGTTATTTAGGACAATATATTTGCTAGTGTATCGTTAAACTTCGACGCTCATACATCAACTCGTCCATTTGAATATCTCCGAAAATACAACATCAATAATACCTGAGAGATTCATAAATATTTATTAACATCAAGAGGAAGGATTAAGTAGTCGAGAAATAAAATGAATTTGTTGAAATGTTCGAGTTACTTTCTGTATCCACTTTTCAAGCGAACGCTTTTCAACTTAACAAAACATCCAATACAAACATCGTCACCGCGAAAAAATCCAGAGAGAAGCAGGAAAGAACGAGGGGGAAAAGCGAAGAGTGATAGAAAATAAGCGGACGAGGCACCGAGTAAGAGGGAAAAATCGATATGGAGTGGCCATCAGCTCCCAGCAACAATCAAATTCGACGAAGAAGGAGAAAGTTTAGGGTACAGCAACGGGTCTCGTTCCTGCCAAGCTTCGCGCGAAACGAAATAAAAAGGGAGAGAAGCGCTACAAAGGGGATATTGCCCTTTTACGTATAAGCGTACCGAGAGATCGTTAATTCTCGCCGGTGATTACGATCTAAATGAAAGGAACGCGTCCTGAATAACTACCAACGTGTTTCCGTACTTCTCTAACAATTTATTTCCAAAGGAAATAATATTTTCAATAATATTTTCAAAAATAATGCAAACGAATCAAATCATTTATTATACGCACTTCCATATATATATATATTATAATTTTTATATATATATATTATAAATTATTACTCTAAATATACATATAGATATATATATATATACATACATATATACATACATACATACATACATACATACATACATACATACATATACACTTTATTGCACCTATTTAGAGTAATAATTTTAACGAAATTATCAAAATCTTCAATGCCGGCAATTTTTTTGATCTTTTATTCCACCATTTTATTAATCAAAAATTATTCTCACTTTAAGGAGAATGTTCGAAAGACGAATAAAACTATTAATAAGTGGTATATTAAATAGAGAGTTTAAACAGTTCGATATTTATACATTTCCTACATTTAAATAATTTAGAAAGATGATCTTTAACCAGTGAGCAAAGATTAGAAGTGAAAATTTCGTCGGACAGTTCCTTGAGAAGGTCGCCGACGCCTATACCTCGTGCCATTCCTGCTGCCAAAAGGGCAGAACGTCGGTGGACAGTCGTGGAACGGTATCGAAAACTGGCCCAAGCCGTCGAGTCGCGTCGAGTCCATTTGCCACAGCAAAGCACGATTTCACCCCCTCGTCTCGAGTCTCACCTGTTCCCAAGCGAAGGACGGGGGTGATGGCAAGCGAAGGAAGCAAGGCAAGAAGGGTGGAGAAGGCGAAATACATCAGGATTGCATCCCCACTCGGGACTATTTCCCCTTCTCGTGGTCGCAGCAAGGGGTAGGAAACCGGACGAGGGGGTGACTCGGTTGTGGCTGCGTTGAACGGGGTGTCGGCAGCCCCGCCCGTCATATTCCGCGAGGGCCAATCCCGCGTGTGCTTTTTATTAGATCCATAAATCCATCATATCGCGTTCACCCCCCGCGACTCAGCCATTGGCCAGGCTTATGACTTAGCCAACACTGAAAACGCGAACCGAGTTTTATGGCCATGGCGCATTGCGGACGTTCCCTCAGCCCGCCTCGTTATTAATATTGAATTTTTACCCGCGAACGAGACAAGAAGGCTGCAGGGTTAGCATCCAGGCGCACGCGCGCACTCGCCTCATCGTATCCTTCTGTCCACTGGTTTCCTAACAACCTCTCGAGACAAGCAGCCCGTCGGAACGAAACGCTTTCCGAACCGATCATCGCCCGTGTGTCCAAGCTTTGTCCGCCTGCATTCCGCACGCTAAAGTACACGCTGCTGTACAGACGAGACAGACGAAACAGTCGGACTGTACAGAATCTTGCTACTCGTGAAAAATGCAGGCCGTCATGTCGGGGCGAGATGATCGCGGTGTAGTTTCTTCAAGAGGGTTGGGAGGGGCGGTGGGGGGAGGGTGGACGAGTAGGAGGAAATGAAAGGGGGATGGCATGGCAGTGCGGCTAGAAGACCAGGGGACTCCTTGACGGACGCGGGGATCAATAACCTCCGATAGCATACTCGGAAAGCTATATACGGGGCCATTTCCAGCGGCAATAAAACGCCATAGCTACGTGTATTGCGATTCTCTTGCCTGCCTCCTATTGGCCGTAAAACACTGGCCGGCTGAAAGGTTGAATTTTATCGTAGGGGGGAAGAAATATCGATGGGAAAAGGAGAACGCCACCAACCCCCTCCATCTCGTCGTTCGGTCCCGGTCTAGAATACATGCATCCGGGGGTGTCTTTGGCCGGGCTTGAATTGTTGCAGGGGTGCGTTCCACGTTCCCTGAACAGAGCATTTGATAGGACAGGGGTAAAGAGTGGAAACGAGAGGGTCGTGTGTATGGTTTTCGGTTTCGCGCCGAAAATATTCGCGACTTTAGCAAGAGCTTCGAATCGTCGTCTATCGTTTGAAATTATTCTGCAGGATATTTATTTGGACAACACGTAGTTGAAATGTCGACAGAATTTTCGTGCGAGTTTTAATCTTAAACATTGAATTCCTAAAGAATATATATATATATATATATATATATATATATATATATACTTTTACTTATATATACTTTTTCATATGTAATTTATTTGTACGTAATTTTATAGATAATTCAGTCCTTGCCTAGACCTGCTGAACTTGTATGGCTTACCGTCAGTAAAATATGTTACTCCGTCTAATTGTTTAAGAACAAAATGTCGGGACGTCACATAGCAAATAAACTAGTACCTGTACACACTACGTAGTACGTACTATCTACAAAGTCACGTAGCACCTACTTTCATAAACTCCAACGATATCGATAAAAACTATTTTTAACTTGAATTCCCCAAGAAGAGAGAGGCTGTAGCGCTTTATACCTTGTACGGCACATCTTCTGTATCGGAGTTTGATTGGACAAGCGTCGCGTCGCGTGGCGCGTCGTCAAATTGCAAGGAGCAGTAAATAATTTCTTAGAAAGCGACGATAAATTGTAATAATTCTCCACGTTTGTTTGCCAGTAATTGGAAGAGTGATTCAACAAGTAATCCAACAGAACCATTGAAAATATCTGGCAAAAGCATACCATTCTGATATGACAAATGTTGTGCGTATCAAATAATAGATAATTAGTATAAACATTTTTAGTTAAACTGCGATACGCGAATTATTATAATTTGTTGAGAAAATAAACTAGGAAACAAATAGTGCAACAGTTCTTCTGGGAAACATTTTATTTAACTACGTGGTGGAATCGCGTGACAGGGTTGTAACATGAGATCGATTCAAATACCTAAACATCAGGGGCTGTTAACTTTAAGTCGAAGGGTAGTAGATGGGGAAGCAAATCCATAGATACTGGCTAGCGTTACCTTTTTCATTCCTGCGTTGTGCATTTTGTTCCTTTGTTTCGATGTTTTCAAATCTATCAAAACGTTATTAAGTATTTTTCAAAATCTGAGTGATAAATCTTCTTACGAGGACTTATTTTCTTATCATCCCGATCATTACTTATCATTGTATCCCCGCCCCCTTCCCTTCTTACTTTGTTAGTTTCCAGTTTTGTTTTAATACATAAGTCATAGATAAATAAAAAATGAGGGGCTATTAGTTTTAATTAGGGATAATATCGTATAGTTTATATGCTTGGTTACAAAGTCTGTAATGGAGGACATTTTATTTTGTTGTTAATTCGAATATTATGAAATTTTTGAAAATTTTAGTTTGAAATTTTTCATTTCAATACCTCCGTTACTTTATAATTGATAATTATTTACTTTACCTTATAGGTATAACGGATGAAAAGTTTCTTCTACCAATAAGATTTCAAAGAAGTCAGGCTGAAGAGGGTAAGTTTCCGAGTGGAAGTAGAAGGCAGCGCGTACGAATATGAACGAAACTGGTTACGCGAGCTCATTGGATATTGCCAAGGTCCAATCATAAAATGGCACGATATGAACCAAGCTATGATATGATGTTATCATAACGCGAGCGGATTATTATTGGTCCAAGTTACCCTACTCCGATTTTCCTTGCTCCTTCCTTTCTTCCGGCATTTCAGCCACCCCCAACGCATACGTTTCTCGGCCGTCGAGGTGGGGCTCAGCCCCGCCAGTCGTCCCTCAACCCTCTTCAACCCTCCCTTTGCCACCCACTCCGCCGACACCCTCCAACCCCCCGAATTATGAGGATCAATACACGAGGAAGCTTGCAAGGGCAGCGCCGACGCTACTCGCTTGTCGACCTCCTTCGAGCACGGACTCCCTCGACTCTCGACAAGCTGGACCATCCACCGCCTGATAGCTGCTCGACGGCTCACTCTTCCATTCGATCCACCTTCTCTCACCGTTCACCAGTTCACCTTCCCTCGCGTTTTCACCACGGATCTTTGTTCGTTGGTTTTCTTACCTATACATAGTTATATAAGTTCGTCATCAACTTACCTATGTTTATACACGTATACGTACATTGACAGAAATTGAAAACAATCGGAGGCTACGGATTCAATGGAATTTTTGTTTCATTCTTCGAATATCTTACTTTCTGCCGAGTTTCCTTTAATCATCGAAATGTTCGACAACTCCGTCTTTTTCAAATTTTTCGATTTCTATACCAGCTGAACTCTTGAAGAATCCGAAAGATAAATCGAACGCTTGCTCGATCCTAACTCTAATCCCAAATCTATCGAGCGTAGACATAATAACTAAATGTTTCTTAATTTCGTGAAAAAAAAAGAGAAAAGAAAAAGAAAGCAAAAGTCAACGCCAGGAAATATCATTCTCCTTGTTGAGAAAGTGCAATCAACAATCTCTTAAGAATATATTGGAGATTTATAAATCTCCGTACTATTTCACCAACTATTTCAAGGGCGCAACGCGTAATTAAAATCTTATTTGGAGAAGCAACCCAATAATATTTAACGAACTTATATTTCATAAAAATACGGACTTGCATAAAACATCTCCAGCCGGTTTATTAGGACGTGTAAGCTAATATCTCTCGTTATCTTTTCTTCTCCGTTTCAGTGATAATCGAAGAGATAGGGGTTGCAAGCGATCCGAAAAACTGGCCGCGCGCCGCCTCAACTTACCTACAACAACCCCTCGCCAGGTTGGGACGTATCAACTGGTGGGGCATAGGCTGAATAAAAAACACGCTGGAAAAGGACGCGACGCGACGCGACGCGGCGCTGTTGGATACACGAATTCATCCCCTTGACGGGAGTTGCGCGGCCGCGGTCTCATATGTGCGTGGCTGGCATTATATCGCGGAACAATCGATACATGCCGTCAGCACCACCAACTCGCTGTTACGCGAACTAAACCAACCAATCCTTTGCATCTTCGCGACGACCACAAACTATCTCTCAAAGAGGGAAAAATTCGCCATAAACGAGTTGAAATTATCGGTTCTTATTTTTAAAATTTCTTCAATATCAATGAAATAAGGAATCACAAAAGAAAAAGATTTTGAACCTTCAGAAATGAGGTCTTTTTAAGTTATAAATACCTATATACTCTGATCTTACAGAGCACTGGAGTTTGAATTTGTACGAATATAAATACTTAGCTTAGAATATAGCTTAACCAAGAAAACATTATTTTACCGTTCTTTCCTTTTTTCTTTTTTTTTTTTTTGTTTCTTTTTTCTTTTTATCTTTTATTATGTCACATATATCACACATATGTATATCGAGTATTGAGATATTTTGCGCTTATATTATGGTTGAAAGAGATACTAAGATTAACTGCGGTTCTCTGCAACTTCTCTACATGATTCGATTACTTACTACCAATACTTTATCGAATAATACCCAGACATTAAATTATCGATGATATTTCATCGTATATTTTACGATTGAACAGTATCGTTGGCTACATCGATATCTACTCTTTCGCAGAAATCGCGCAGCCTTGTTAAACGAGAAAGAAGAAACCTACCCTTTCGTAATCAATTTACTAATATTTTAACATGTACAATCGACGCATCAATACACACCATACATACAGACACACAAACAAACACCTCTACTCCATCTCAAAAGTCGTGCAACCTAGCGAAACGAGGAAGAGAAAACCCATCCCCTTCTACGATATAACGGTCCGTTTCAACGGACCGTGCACACCGCCAGCGGGCCACTCTCGACGAGACATCGAGGAACGGACCAAAGGTGTCGGCGTGTAAGTATTCCCTAGAAAATGGGACGTCGGGCCGCGTCGTCGTCGTCGTCGTCGTCGTCGTCGTCGCCGTCGTCGTCGTCGGGCCGCGCCGTCGTCGTCGTTGTTGTCGTTGGACCGAGTGATGAGGGGGTGGGTTTCGCAGGCTAGTGTGGGAGACGAGCCGGTGGTCGAGAGGAGGAAGTAAAGCGACCAGGTCCCCGGGCAAAAAGGAGGAAGCCGAGTGAATTTTTTATCGGTAAAAACTCCATTAGAGAGAGAGAAGTGCCGGTGTTTGTTATTGGTCATCCTCGTGGAGGCAAGACGGCGAGTTGGAGGGGCTTGTCCGGCGCAGAGATATCCATTGATCCAGGGGGATGGTAGATCGCGAACGGTACGCTCGTATCCCCTCTCCAGACCCAGTAGTCGAAGCATCTACAATGTTCCTTTCGTGCGGCCGCTATCAAAGAAATCAATTACCCGGCAACACGCGCGAGTTCCAAGCCCCTGCGAGCTGCCGCCGGAACGGGAAGCTGAGTTCGCTGTTGCTTCGCAAGGGAAGGAAAGGGAGGGATCAAGGTGGTGTGGAGATGAGGAGGAAGGTGGAACACCGCTTGGCCGTCGCACATATTTATTTTATACTGGCCGCTCCTTACGCCCCGGCATGGGATGGAATCCTTTATCAAGTTGAGCCGCGCGCCCGGAGAACTCCGCCTTTTTCTTTCGCTACCGATCGATCCCAGTCAGCCCCATCCCGATACTCCATATAGCTACACAAGCGATTTCAGCCGTTTTAAGTTTGCTTCACGGGCTAGTTTTCACGCAGGGTGTAGTATGTCGGTTACAGGTTGAGATTCAGCAAGTCTTTCGATCTTTCGATCTTTCGATTTTATCAAGCAGCAAGGCAGTTCTGATAAATAGACGGACGAAGTCTGTGCAAAATGAATACTTCTCTGCCAATAGATTAATCATCCCTTGCCCTATGACACTTTCAACAACTACGGGTAACCTGTGCAAAACTTTCTTCTTCAAAATTTATACCAATACCTGTATAACACAAACGTATATTGTGCTATATTTATTTTCCTATGTAATTTGAAAAATCCAGCGATCACTCGACGATTACATTCTACTACCATATTATAATGAAAATGACGTATGATTACGCATTGCGTATGAATATGGTGTAAGTAGCTTGGACAAAGATTGGCTACGATGCGCAAAGCGTGCCAAATGAACACACGAAAGCTGCACCAGTTGAAAATTCAAGGACCTTGATGATCTTCAACGTTACCGTTGTTAGGTCAGATCAGGGCAATATCATGGTATGTATATACGGTGTTTGCCAATAGATCAAAATCGGTGAAAGAGGAAACTTTTTTCTGTCGTTCGCAATTCGTTTTACGAACGAAAAGGTTACAGATCCGAAACTCTTAAGCTCTTAATGTATGCGATTTTGTACATGTTGTTCATCCATATCCACGTAATAGCGTGCTTGAGGCCAACAATCGTGAACCTACCCGCAAAGATTAACACAGTCCGACAATCCCAATTTATCCTTCCTTATTTCATTAACGTTGCACTTGTGAAACTTATTACCTCAGTCTCTCACGACCGAGACCGCAAGATTCAATCTCAGAAAAAGGATTTCTTTAAACCTTCATCTCCATCTTCTAACAAATTATCCCCTTCAACTACCAGAAACCCAGGAAAATCGGTTATTCCCGATCTCGAGTTTAAAGAAACTCATGTCCCGTCTAGTAGCAAATAGTGCTAACAAACGATATCTCTGATTTCTCGAAAATCAGGTGAACGCGTCAAGTTGTGGCACAGTGAGTAGGGTGGGGTTGATCAGACAGGTGAACGAGCGAGGGTGGACCGGCACGATGAACGTCGGTCGGCTGCAGGAGACCGATAGGATATGGCGGGGGTGGCGGTGTAGGATCTCTTGACGCGTGCATCGATGTCCACTGGCTCCCGAGGGAAATCCACTTCATGATGGGAATCCCATTATTTCCCGGGCGATATAAAAGTAGGTAGTCCACGTGCTGTCCAGTTCAGGCCATTCCACTGGCTCTCTCACCCCCGATCCGCCTTCCCTCTCTGCCTACAGCCACCACCGACGACCGCCGCCTCCTTTCAACCGAGCTGCCCAGCTCCTCGCCATCCCCCTTTACTATTGTCTCTCGATCCATTCACAATTCATTCCGGATTCGGAATTGTCCATGGCCAAGACGACACGGAGCGTGAACAGTTTTTGCGTTCGATTAATACGTCGCCTTTTTTCGAACGGAATGAAATCAAATCGAATATGTTGTATGTATCGCATACTTGGAATCCTTGAACAGCAACAGCGGAATATAATACAAGGGATGATACTATCAGATTTGTGCAACTTTAACTAAACGTAGCTTCCTTAGCACATGGTATATCGATGTTCAAAGATTTCTTTTTTCCACTACAACTATTTTCAATAGTAAAAAGCAAAAGTGAAATTTATCGTGTAAAGGGAAAATATCTGTTAATTATCGATCAGGTAAGTAAGATTTAGAGAATATTACAAGACTTTTCGATTAATACATATCGATCGTACGAAATTAATTGATTAGATATGATTCTGGTCAATTCCATTTTCGTTCTTGCTACAAATTGTTTTCCTCGAAACGAATTTTTGATTTTTCATCCAATTGAAGTTGAATTTGAGTTAAATTTTCACGACTTTGATCTATATAATAGGATACGATGCTATACAGCAGAAGAGTACGAATAATTCTTTCTGTCGATCATTTTATTCGATCGTGTCGGTTTAATGCGTCGCGTTTTTGGAACTACTTTTACTAATTGATCGTACGACGATCAACGATTTGCACAAACGAAACACGTATCGAAAGAAGGATTTATTTAAAAACGAATAAATTTTTGTGTGCGAGAATTGTAGGGACTAAAACATAGGTCTCCGTGGGCAACAACCTCCACGTGGTTAGACCTGGCCAATCATTATTACTTAATTTACAATTATTATATTACATCTGACCAAAAAATTTCTTATCACACGTAACTATATAAAATAGACAAAGTCGCTAAGATTTATAAGGAGTCTTAAGGAGTCACTTTATTAATTCGTCATATTTTCGAAGCAATTGTGCTTCACTTCTTTCAAAGGTTAATTTACAATATCGCAACTTTTAGGCCATTCTTTTTAACACCAAGCCACCCTTAATCTTCTTACCCATTTTAATTAACACCTAATTGGTGTTATTGCGTTCTATTAAAAACATCTTGTCAGAGGTTGCATTTAATAACCATGATCCAATTACGAATTATATAGCGAAAGACACAAGCCAATTACCTACGGTTGCAATTACGTTCTCAAATATATAATCAGAATGGATTAGATTACAGCGAGACTCTCGTTAATTCCTGTAACTATAGATTAATATTAGATTCAGAGAAAAGCTTTCGCGCTCTTTTTTGGTAGTATGTATAACGAAGTAACGTAAAGTCTCTTTAACTAAACGATTTTATTTCTAAAAATAACACCGTTTCTTTTTCATTATAGCTGACTTGACCTTCACTTACATTCTCTATGACAGATTCTACTTAGTGTTACTGTTCTAATTAATCGTTAGCAGCAGTAAGAATGGATGAATATTGTACACGTAATTCGTTTTCGATTAGAAAATATCCGATTTTATGTCTTAATTCTACATAATTTCATAATCATATTCATCTTTAAATTCCAATCGCTAGTAATATCACACTCTTAGTCTATACGGTACCGATAACATCGCATGCGACACGAAAGTCACATAATGTCAAATTTCCTATTATCGACTGTTGTAGGTGGATCAAATATTTTTTAACCTGATAATGGTCAACTACTTTATCACAACTTCTTTTACATTATCGACAAGCCACTCACAGGATAGACGTGATATCGTTAACGAAGAACAGGACAGACGTGACATTAAATAAATGGAGGCGTTCGTGTTTCTGTTTCTGAGATACTGAACTGAGAAAAAATCAGAGTGTTCCTTACTCTCTCTGGATTTGCTATGGCGAACATAGGAATTAATTTTTAACTCAATCATCGAAAGCCACAGTGTAATATAAACAAATGTGTCCGTCGAGTGATCTACGATTATTTCCTGATAGTTTTCTAACGGCATCCTTTTTCTAACGATGCCATTACTAAAATCTGTATTACCAACAGAGAATGAAACGAGAGTGTTCACGCTTATGAACCTGTTTGTTGCCCGACTAGTGCTGCACCACGCGGCCAAGCGCTGAGTTTAAGTGACGTTAGAGTATACAAGAACCTATTTCATCGTACGATCTATATCCTTCATATCTACAGATCGTATCTACTTTTCTATCAGAGATAGACAAGCATAAGAATGATAAAGTCGTTCAATAATGAAACTAATTGTAAGTTGCTCAAGGAAGAGAAATTAATTGTTTACTATATTTCTGAACGATGACACATAAATCAGCATTAGAAATAGTACAGAATGTTAGAATATAATAATTTATTAACAAAAAAAAAAAAAAAAAAAAAAACGAAGAAAATAAATAAACTTCCGCCGTTGAGAAAATCCCACCTACTGTTCGCCCTTCCCCCTTCCTATTGACTCTTGAAACTTTAAGACCTTCTTTCTTGATGTATTCTCGGGCGCGGATCTTCCTCGGTTTTAACGAAAAGCTCTCCTTCGGATGCTCCTAGAATCATCGAAGAAATTGATTATTCGGTAACTTGGGTGGAATTCGAAACACAATTATTTTGTAGGCCAACTTCATAGTGACAAATTGCCTTACCTTACGAATAAAAGAGTCAACGGGAAATCGCGTCCTATGCAGCACGAAGTAAACGAAGCCGTCAAAATGATTAAACTCCAAGAAAGCTGCTGCTATGGATGAAATAACTGGGCAAATAGTAGAATTAATAGCGGAACGTAGGCTCAGGATACTTCTAAAAACATGACAAATGATATTATGAATAGAGTGGGTAAAATACCAAAAATTTGTAAAGTGTCCAGGGAAGGTGCTTCTTCCCAAACCTGGAAAGGATCCCCTCCTCCCTATCTCATTCAGATCAATTAGCATCCTACCGGCACTGACCAAAAGTGTGGGAGAATACCTTCAAGGCTCTCGTCGAGAGGTGCCTTGAAAAAAGGATTGCCTTCTACGCCGATCAGTACGGGTTTCGAAAAGGTCGAAGTACCGTCGAGGCTGTGCCACATGTATGCAGCATCGTCGACACCTGCAGGAAGAAAGAGCAGAGTTATATTGTGCGACTAGGACAGGTATACATGACGTCACAGACAAGAAGAACTATATTGTGCGACACGGACAGACGTACTTTTCCCTCTATTCCTTAATTACTCGTCTCCCTGATAAAAGTCATGAACAAAATCATATCTATCATTTACAAAAAAGAAAAAAAAGAAAAAAAAGAAAAAAAAAAATGTCTGAAAATTCCCGAAATTTGATACGCAACGCTAATAAATATTGATCTACGAACTCGTATTTAAGCAATACGCAACACTAATAGCGAGAGATCCCAGATCTATTAATATTTAATATTAAATATAAATCGTATATCAAATATTACCCATGCTCGAATAAAGGAAACCATATAATCGTTTATACACGGCTGTCTTAGTTAAGATAAATTAAACATTACCAAATTTCCATGAAAATTCATCGGATTGATCATTAGTCGTCGTTGCGTCCATATGTTAATATCCCTGTTTACTTGTATATTATCCCTGCTATCGACCAATTACTTTCACAAAAAAAAATAACTAGAAGTTGAAACAAACGTATAAAATAATTAAATGAAAACACTATCAAACTCAAAATTTATTACAAAAGCTTACGATAGAAGTTACCGGTAATAGTATCATTTAGTAGGCGATTGAAGAGAAATTAAAACAAAAAATTTCTGAAAACCACTTAATTTCACTAAACTTTTGACAACATCGAAAAATTATAAACTCCGAGATGTCTGAATTAAATTTCCCTTAAAAGTAGGGAGAAGCCAAAGAGAAACAGCAATCCATCAGAGAATAAATTCAAAATTGCGGCGCGTTCTTTCGTTTGCGATCTTTCGGAAAAAATCAATGGAGCCACGCGATGCGCTCCCGCGCATAAAACAACAAATAAGAGTAAAAACGGAAAAAATGATAGGAAGGAGAATAGATCTTTGTATTTCGTTCCAAGTCAGATAAGTAGCATTGTACACAATGGGCTCACGATGGACTTTACATAGTCAAGACATATCCCACGGTGTCTAACGGTGTCCAACGATTGCGTCCCGCGTTGCAGTCCAGTCTAGATCATCCAAAATTCTCTTCGCGGCTTTCGATGATCCAAAATGGACTGAAGCGTAGTTCTTGGCTCGATAACGTTTTCCAAAGATTAATCAACTGCTTAATTTTTGGAAAACGATACCAATTACCAGGTCTCACCACGAGGAGGTGACTACGCACGAGACCCGCCCATGGGTTATTTAACATTACACATCGATCTCGACATTCAACATATTGGCAGAATGTCGAGTTCCGACTCTACTTGACCATGGGCCTGCGTAAAGAGATAGTTGTTTCGCAGCCTAACTGCGAAACACGTATCTCCAACGCAGCACTTACATGAATCCTTACAAACGTAGAACGAAACATACATAACGCAACATCCACCTCCCACACAACGATTACATCGATCAGTACAAATATCGTACAATAATTCGCAATCCTACTGGCAGCATTCGGTATCAAAGACACATTCATTTAACTTGGAACGAAAGAAAGAAAATGAAGCTACTGACACTCTATACACCGTTTCGTGTCTTGCAGAAGGGACATACGAGTCGCTGTACTAAACTTTTTAACGTTCTACTATTGCCACACTATAAGATATTGAAGATACTGAAAAGTTATAAACTCTAACGTGACCTCGATAAACTTCCCTTAAAAATGGGAAAACAAGATGCCCGATCAATCAGACGATAGAGGAAAAAATCGCGGCGCGCCCGTAACGAACGAGATCGCGATCTCTCGAAAGAACTAACAAACCTACGCGACGTACTCCCGTGCACCGAATAACACTAAGGATCACCGGAAAGTCCAAGAATTGACCGTAACTCGATTCCCGCTTCGCCGTTCGAAACTTACACGAGTCGCGGTCGATGGCGCCGACCGGTGATGCCAGTGATCCACTGGCGATCCAGCCGTGGATCCAGCACATAGGCCGGCCACTTAACACACTCCAACTGAACAAGTGGAACCCGGTGAGGGACCGCTGAACAGGATTACGAAGGCAAGGCCCCAACTGAACAGTGGGGTCCACCCCCGCGGGACCGAACAGGATTACGGAGGACGTGAAATTGCAGGTCCCTGTCCGAGTACCGAAGTACCAATCGGGCAAGACTGCAGATCCACGACTGAATCCCCAACGGATTCTCAAGCATCACCGGCACGACGACAACTCCCGCGATTCGATGCAAACGTCGAGCAGTCACCAAGACTGAGGTGTCCTTGGGGCGACTTACGAATCCAAAGGGTTATCCAGTGCACGTTGACCCGCACGCACCCGGAATACGCGCGAGCGAGTACGCCGCGCGACAGTTTGAAAGAACTGAATGATCGCGAACCGATAAATCGCGTCAATAATTTTATCTGTGCGGTAAGCAAGCGGATCAAGAGAGACGAGATTTTCATTTTTAGTTCCAAGATAGATAAATATCGTTGTACAGAATGAGCTCACAACGCACTTAACATAGGTATCTACCTTACGATTAATTAAAGCTAAAACGCACGCATACCACGTTGTCCAACGTTGTCCAACGGCGTCCAACGGCGTCCAACGTTGTCCAACGGCGTCCAACGTTGTCCAACGGTGTCCAACGTTGTTTGATGTTGGCCGCTACATTGTATATTTGTCGGACTGCTTGAGACGGTTCGCTCGTGGCATCGCAGTGTCGCGGTTAGGAATAACGGCCTATGGAAAGCCACGTGGCGTAACATCGCGGTTAGATATTTTTTCGTAAGATCTATCAAAGGATCTATTAGGCTATTTGCGAGGGATTTATTGATTCCTCGAAGAATGGATTGATTGTTATAAATTAATGTTTTAAATGTCGTCAATTAATGTTTCTATTGTTATAAATTAATATCGTTGTTAATCGTTGTTAATTAGTTGCTTAAATGTTGTTAATTATTGGTTGGATTGTTGTGAATTAATGTAGTGCCCAAATGTTATAAATTGATGGCATAAATGTTATAAATTAATAGCTTAAATGTTAGAAGTTAGTGGCTTAAATGTATAAAATAACAGTTTAAATGTAGTAAATTAACAGCTTAAACGTTATAAATTAATAGTTTGAATGTTAGAAATTAATGGCCTAAATGTTATAAATTAATGGCTTAAATATTATAAATTAACAATTTAAATGTTAGAAATTAATGGTTTAAAAGTATAAATTAATAACTTAAAGGTTACAAATTTGTGGGGGTGGAAGGACACTGGAGCCTCCCCCCTGGAACTGTGGGAAAATCCCGTAACATTGTAATCTAAATTCTACTATAGCCGTAATTAAACAATTGTCATTCAATCCGATTGTATTTGTTCAACAACAAGTATCGCGAGCTACAAAACTAAATTGATAGTTGAAATCTAGTATCAAAGAAGTGTGAATTTAGTCTTAGCTTGTAGAAACTATTAAAATGATAAAAATGGATATCGTATTAAATCGTTAAAGACGCCAATTTACGATAAAAATTAAGAAATCGTTCAATTTGATTTTGTTATAATGGAAAAACCGCCTCCTGCTGTGTCAACAAATCGTTACCGTTTGATTAACATCCCGACACCTTGTCAAGTTATATAAGGAACATGCAAATCGCGCTCGAGCTTTTTCGTGCCCGAACTCTCGGAGAGTGAACATCGAAAAGGATCTTAAATATGATGTAAGTGAAAAAAAAAATAATAACATTGAAACTAGTAATTTATAACATCTAAGCCATTAATTCACAACGCTTAAGTGATTAATTTATAACATTTAAGCCATTAATTTATAACATTTAAGTCATTAATTTATAACATTCAAACTATCAATTTATAAGATTTAAGCCATTAATCTACAACATTTAAACTATTACTTTAAACATTTACACCATTAATTTCTAACATTCAAACTATAAATTTATAACATTCAAGCTCTCAATTTACAACATTTAATTTATTATTTTATACATTTAAGCCATTAACTTCTAACATTTAAACCATTAATTTATAACATTTAAGCTATTAATTTACAACATCTAAGCCACTAATTCCTAACATTTAAGCTATCAGTTTATACATTTAAACCATTACTTTTTAACCCTCGAGGTATTAATTTACAACATCTAAGCCACTAATTTCTAACATTTAAGCTATCAGTTTATACATTTAAACCATTAATTTTTAACCCTCCAGCTATTAATTTACAACATCTAAGCCATTAATTTACCACACTTAAGTAATTAATTTATAACATTTAAGCCATAAAATTGTAACATTTAAACTATTACTTTATACATTTAAATCATTAATTTCTAACTTTTAAACTGTTAATTTCTAACATTTAAGTTACTAATTTATAGCATTTAAGCTATTAATTTACAACATCTAAGCCACTAATTTATAACGTTTAAGCTATCAGTTTATACGTTTAAACCATTAATTTTTAACCCTCAAGCTATTAATTTACAACATCCAAGCCACTAATTTCTAACATATAAGCTATCAGTTTATACATTTAAACCATTAATTTTTAACCCTCAAGCTATTAATTTACAACATCCAAGCCACTAATTTCTAACATTTAAGCTATCAGTTTATACATTTATACCATTAATTTTTAACCTAGAGCTATTAATTTATAACGTCTAAGCCATTAATTTCTAATATTCAAACTATTAATTTATAACATTTAGGTCATTAATTTATAACAATCAAACAGTTAATTAACAACATTTAAGCCATTACTTAATAACAGTTATACCATTAACTTATAACAATCAAGCAACTAATTAACAACTTCTGAACCATTAGTTGATAACAATCCAATGAATAATTAACAACAACTTAAAACATTAATTTATAACAATCGGACCGTTCTTCAAGTAATCAATAAGCCCCTTGCAAATAGCCTAATAGATCCTTTGATGGATCTTACGAAAAAGTACCTAACCGCGATTACAGCCAATTAGTTCATATTATTCGCTACATAATTAATATTTGTATCACGTACAGCGATGCAGGCGGTACTGAAGAAAAAAGCCATTTTATGTTACAACTGTAACGAGTAAATTTGCTCGTTTAACTTGAGAGTAATTAAAGAGGAACCTGACTTTTAGGTAAGCATTAAATAAGAATTTTAAATATCGCAGACAGTAATGTAGGTGTCATTCAAGAAAGAAGAACATTTTATTTTGTAATTAGCACGAGTAATATAATGCTTAATATGAGTTTTATCTGTCTGATTATTTAATACCTTAACTTATTTCACAGTAACGTCATCGACTGCTGTTAGGCTCTTTTTTTCTCTTTTTGTCCAAACTAAATTGATAGTCGAAATCTAGTATCAAAGAAATGGGAATTTGGTCTTAGCTTGTAGAAACTATTAAAATTATAAAAACGGATATCGTATTAAATCGTTAAAGACGCCAATTTACGATAGAAATTAAGAAATTGTTCAATTTGATTTTGTTATAATGGAAAAACCGCCTTCTGCTTTGTCAACAAATCGTTACCGTTTGATTAACATCCCGATACCTTGACAAGTTATATAAGGAAGACGCAAGTCGCGCGCGAGCTCTTTTGTGCTTCAACTTCCGGAGAGTGAACATCGAAGAAGAACTTAAATATAAGATAAATAAAAAAAAATATCAAAATAATAACATTGCAGCTAGTAATTTTTAACGTCTAAGCCATTAATTTGCAACGCTTAAGTGACTAATTTATAACATTTATGCCATTAATTTATAACATTTAACCTATTAATTTATATCATTTAGACCATTACTTTATTGTATCTAAACTATTAATTTATGACATTTAGACCATCACATCGTTGCACCTGAATTATTAATTTATAACATTTAGACCATTACTTCATTGCATCTGAACTATTAATTTATAACATTTAAGACATTAATTTACAACATTTAAATTATTAATTAACGATATTGAAACTATTAGTTAATAATTTTTAAGCTATTGATTTATAACGTTTATATTATTAATTGATGACATTTAAACAATTAATTTACAACATTTAAACCACTAGTCTATAACAGTTAACCTATTAATTTATAACGTTTAAGCTTTTTATTTATAACAATTGAGCTATTAATTTATAACGTTTAAGCTATTAATTTATAACATTTGAGCTATTAATTTATAACGTTTAAGCTATTAATTTATAACATTTGAGGTATTGAATTATAACATATAAGCCATTAATTTATAACGTTCAAGCTATTGATTTATAACATTTGGGCCATTAATTTATTACACCTAATCCACTAATCTATAACATTTAAGCCATTAATACCATAACAATCGAGCGATTCATTAACAACACTTAAATCATTAATTTTGAACACAAACTGTTAATTTATAAAAACTAAACATTTAATTAACAACATTTGGACCATTAATTTATAATATTTAAGCCACTAATTTATAAGGATTAAGCCATTGAACTGTATAAAATCAGTGGCAATGCAAAGTGTAACTATTGAGCGTCTATGGGTGGAAAGTAATTGTTTGTGTCTACTAAAAGCCAAGGAATCAACACCGTATTCATGGAATTGAAGAAACAAGTGCGATTTAATCGGAAACAACGAGATCCCATCATCCATTTATAAGTGCTACAATCGATAAGTCGTGTGCTTTGGTTTCTTCGATGATAAGTTCAATATTCAAATATGATTTTGTGGTACCATATACTGTATCTATCGTAATTAATAAATTTCAATAGACGCTACTACTTTGTTTTAAAATAATTTTACGTTTTCATCTTCCGATGCTTAAAAACTCTTTACCTAAGTGGGGGACGAGCATAGTTACCTCTCCGTGGTGACTCCCGGTAGTTGGAGTCGTTTTCGAAATAACGATACATAAAGTGCTATTCCGAATATTAGAAAATTATTTTTGGAGATCGATGTGTAATGTTAAATAACTGATGGGTGGGTCTCTTGCGTAGTCACCTCCTCGTG